>NC_057716.1:34186275-34211773 GCF_004010195.1 Chiloscyllium plagiosum | reverse complement strand
GAACTAGAGAGCATAGGTTTAGGGTGAGAGGGGAAAGATATAAAAAAGATCTAAGGGGCAACGTTTTCACACAGAGGGTGGTTAAGGCATGGAATGCGCTGCCCGTGGGAGTGGTAGAGTCGGAATCATTGGCGACCTTTAAGCGGCATTTGGATAGGTACATGGATGGGTACTTAATCTAGGTTAGAAGTTCGGCACAACATCGTGGGCCGAAGGGCCTGTTCTGTGCTGTATTGTTCTATGTTCTATGTTCTATACCTCCTCATGATAAAAATTTCCGCTCTGGGAAAAAGCCTCTAGCTATCCACTCTATCTATGCCTCTTATCATCTTGTACACCTCTATCAAGTCACCTCTCATCCTTCTTTGCTCCGATAAGAAAAGCCCTAGTTCCCTCAATCTTTCTTCAAAAGACATGCCCTTCAGTCCAGGCAGCATCCTGGTAAATCTCCTCGGTATAGCTTCCACATCTTTCTTATAATAAGGCGACTATAACTAAACATAATATTCCGAGTGTGGTGTAATCAGAGCTGTATAGAGCTGCAGCTCTTAAACACAATCCCTGTGCTTATGAAAGCCAACACACCATACACCTTCTTAACAACCCTATCAACTTGGGTGGCTACTTTGAAGGATCTATGGACAAGCACCCCAAGATCCCTCTGTTCATCTACACTACCAAGAATCCTGCCTTTAACCCTGTAATCTGCATTCAAATTCAACCTTCCAAAGTGAATCACTGCCAACTTTTCCAGGTAGAACGCCATCTGCCACTTATCTGCATCCTGTCAATGTCCCGTTGCAAACTACAACAGTCCTCCACACGATTCACAACTCCACCAATCTCCGTGTCATCAGCAAACTTATTATCCCACCTTTACACTTCTTCATCCAAGTCATTCATAAAATCACAAAGAGCAGAGTGCTAGGAACAGATCACTGTGGAACACCACTGGTCACCGAGCACCTGACTGAGTACTTTCCATTTACTACCATGTGCCAGCCAATTCTGTATCCAGACAGCCAAATTTTCCTGTATCTTATGTCTTCTTACTTTCTGAATGAGGAGAAAGTGAGGTCTGCAGATGCTGGATCAAAGTTGAAACTTTATTGCTGGAACAGCACAGCAGGTCAGGCAGCATCCAGGGAACAGGAGATTCGACGTTTCGGGCACAGGCCCTTCTTCATTCCTGAAGAAGGGCCTGTGCCCGAAACGTCGAATCTCCTGTTCCCTGGATGCTGCCTGACCTGCTGTGCTGTTCCAGCAATAAAGTTTCAACTACTTTCTGAATGAGCCCACCATGAGGAACCCATCAAACGCCTTGCTACAATCCATATACACCACATCCACTACTCTACCTTCAACAATGTGTTTTGTCATATCCTCAAAGAACTGTATAAGGTTTGTGAGGCCTTGACCTTCCCCTCACAACGCCATGCTGACTATCTCTAAGGAGGAGAAAGTGAGGTCTGCAGATGCTGGAGATCAAAGTTGAAACTTTATTGCTGGAACAGCACAGCAGGTTAGGCAGCATCCAGGGAACAGGAGATTCGACGTTTCGGGCACAGGCCCTTCTTCAGGAATGAGCAGAGAGTGTTCAGCAGGAGAAGATAAAAGGTAGGGAGGAGGGACTTGGAGGAGGGGAGTTGGAAATGTGATAGGTGGAAAGAGGTCAAGGTGAGGGTGATAGGTCGGAGTAGGATGGAGGCGGAGAGGTCAAGAAGAAGACTGCAGGTCAGGAAGGCGGTGCCGGGCTGGAGGGATCCGGCTGAGACAAGGTGGGGGTAGGGGGGATGAAGAAACTGGTGAAGTCCAAGTTCATCCCCTGCGGTTGGAGGGTTCCCAGTCGGAAGATAAGACGCTCCTCCTCCGACCGTCGGGTTGTTGTGGTTTGGCGGTGGTCAAATTATGCTTTTCCAAGTAATCATAAATCCTGTCTTTCAGAATCCTCTCCAATAATTTGCCCACCACCAACATAAAATTGACTGGTCTGTAATTCCTAGGTTTATCCCTACACCTTTTATTGAACAAGAGAATAACATTTACTACCCTCCAATCATCTGGTATTATTCCAGTGGACGCGAGGACGCAAAGATCATCGCCAAAGGCTATGTCTTATTATTCTTATTTAATGTTGTACTTGCCCTGGAAATGTTTGATGGGACAATAGAAAGAGAGTTTAACCTTACTGTATTTGCCTTGGGAGTGCTTGATGATGAGGCAACATGGAGATTGCTTTACTTTGTATTTGAACAATGCTCTACCTGTCCTAGGTGTGGTTTGATGGGGGACAGTGCAATTGGGGTCTCTATTCTGTATCTAATCCTGTGCCGTATCTGCCCTGAGAATGTGAAATGGGGACAGTGTAGACGGACCTTTACTTTTTATCTAACCCCATACTGCAGCTGTCCTGGGAATGTTTGATAGGGACAGCGCAAAGGCAGTTTTACTCTGTATCTAATCGTTTGCTTTTCCTATCATGGACGTATTTGATAGAGACACTGGGTGTCTGAAATGGAAAAGGTGTTGCTACCAAGCAAAAACATTGCCAGAAGTTTAGCTTCAAGCACTTTTTTAAAGGTAATATTATTTAATTAATAGCTAATAAATGTGGTTTTAATGAAGTAATTTCAACTACTCAGCACCCAAATAACTAGTAACAAGGGAGATTTTCAAGGCATGCTCTCCTTTATGGACAGTCACTGTCATGTTTTCAGGGTGTCCAATGGCAGAGAGAAAGCTAAAATGATCATTTAATATTTTAAGTCAATGTATTAACTGCTTACATAAATTTGCTCTGGGCATGACCAAAAATCTTACTTCAATCTTCTGCATGCGAAACAGACTTGCAAATTTACTTAAGCTCTCTTGTAACGTGCAGAAGTGAAGGACAACACAAATTCACTAAAGATCCTCAGACAGCACCTTCCAAACCCATAAGCACTTCCACCTTGAAGGACAAGGGCAGCAGATATAGGGGAACACCACCACCTTGAAGTTCTCCATCAAATCACTCACCATCCTGACTTAGAAATACATTGCTATTCCTTCATTGTCGCTGGGTCAAAATCCTGGAATTCCCTCTCTAGTGGCATTGTGGATCGCCCACAGCATGAGGACTGCTGCGGTTCAAGAAGGCAACTCACCACCACTTATTCAAGGGCATTTAGAGCTGGGCAAGAAGTGCTGGCCACAAATGAAAAACATAAAAATACAGAGCACGTTTCCGAAAGTCGTTAAACTACTCCCCATTCCTTTGGAAAACTGTATAAGTTTGGTATGTGTAAAAAATCAAATCCTGCAGCAGCATAATAATATTCTGTTGTCTCTCTGACCCATTCAGCAGAAACCTCGAGAACCTCCTCAGTGATTGCAACATCCTCCCTTCCTCAACACATCTCGACACAGACAAGTTCACAGTCAGACACAAGTCAGACCAACAGCCAGGTCAGTGAACAACGTGATAATCAATATTCTGATTTCTTTAAAAGGTGCTTCTCCCTTTTCTAAGAAAGTAGACCGCATATCAGGCAGCACACATTACTCATTATCTTCTTTGAACTTGTCAGATAGATTTTGTTTAAGATTAGATTCCCTATAGTATGGAAACAGGCCCTTCGGCCTTCGGCCCAACAAGTCCACACCGATCATCCAAAGAGTAATCCACCCAGAACCGTTTCCCTACATTTACCCCTGACTAATACACGTAGCACTATGGGCAATTTAGCATGGTCAATTCACCTGGCCAGCACATCTTTGGATTGTGGGAGGAAACCTGAGCACCTGGAGGAAACCCACGCAGACACGGGGAGAATGTGCAAACTCCACATAGACAGTCGCCCAAGGTGGGAATCGAACCCAGGTTCCTGGCACTGTGAGGCAGCAGTACTAACCACTGAGCCACCAAGCCACCATTCCGTTATAGGTATTACTGGGATGGCTATAACAGAAGTGGAAGGAGAGAAAAAGTGGATGAAGTTACAATCAGGATGAGTCATAAGTAAACTGCTGTAGGCTGACGAGCTTCTAGGTTCATATGGACTGCAGCCTAGAGTCTTAAAAGAGGTTGCTATTAAGTAAAATCTAATGCTATTAAGTATGCTAATTTTCCCAAATTCCCTTGATTTCAGAAAGGTTTCATTAGACTGAAAGGTAGCAAATGTACTGAGGCAGAACACAGAAAACTATGGACCAGTTAGCATGATGCCTATTGTGGGGAAGGTGTTAGAATTGATTATTAAAGAGGTTATAGCTGGACACTTCGAGAAAACTCAAGGAAGGTAGGAACAATCAACATGGTTTTGTCAAAAGAAAATTACGTTTAACTAAATTGTTAAAGCCCTCTGAAGGATTAGCATAAAGGGGAATCTGTAAATATGCTGTACTTGAAATTGCCAGAAGGCACTTGAAAAGGTGCCACATCAAAGGTTATCATGAACAACAAACCTCATAGCGTAAGAGCAATATAAGCATGGATAGAAGGTTGAATGGCTGACGGAAAATAGAAACTTTGCATAAACACGTCTTTGTATGATTTGCAGAACATGACAAGTGGAATTCTCCAAAGATTTGTGCTGAGGCCTCCATGTTTTTTCAATTTATATTAATAACTTAGATGAAGGGAGCAAAGGCATGGTATCTAGATTTGCAATGATCCCAGGATAGGTAGGAAAGAATATAACATATAAGAAGTTTGCAGAAGAATTTGATTAATTATTACCTAGGTGCACTTAAATAGTACGATCTGCTTGTAAAACATGTAAGACCACACCTTTCACTGTACCTCGGTATACGTTACAGTAATAAAGCAAATCAAATCAAAGATTGAGTAAGTGGGAAAAATTCTGACAGATGGAGAATAATGTGTGTAAGTGAAATTGGCTCACTTTGGCAGGAAGAATGGAGGAGCAGTAATTAAACAGAGAATGACCGAAGAGTTCTAAGGTGCAGAGGGATTTCGGACCATAAGTCACAAAAGAGATTGTATATAGATACAGCACATAGTCAAAGAGATTAATGGGATGTTATTCTTATTATGAGAGGAATTGAACATAAAAGTAAGTATGTTATAGTTCAATTGTATAGGACATTGATGAAACCATATCTCAAATAGTGTGTGCAGATTTGGGTTCCTTATTTAAGGAAGGATGTAAATACATTGAAGGTGGTTTGAAGAAGGTTTACAAGATTGATACCTGGATAGAGTGGATTGTATAATGAGGATAACTTGGACAGGCTGGAATGTAGAAGAGTGAAGGTGACTTGATTGAATTTTATAAGATCCTGAATGGTCTTGACAAGGTAGACGTAAAAAAAAAAATTCCTCTTGTGGTGGATAATTCCTCTTGTCCAGAGCCAGGAGACATTGATTTTTCAAATTAAGGGTTGCCCAATTTTCCAAGATTATACATTCTTCCAACATGTGGTGTCCTTGAATTGAACACAAACTGAGACTTAATCTGTGATTAAAGATTTACCATAACATTCTTTTTCATGTTCAATTTCACTATTCTCAAACCTTAAAATCCCATATTTTAAACTGCCTTTTCAACCTGTCTTGCCTCAACTTGTGAAAGATGCAATTTAACAGTGCCTAGGGATTAAATTTGGAATGTTTTTTTTGTATGACTCAATGTTGCCAATGGAGTGCCAAGAATGTTATTAAAGAAACTGAGCAGCACTTTTATACTGGGAAGTTGGGAATGAAAATTCTTCAGGTTTTGTGCTCAAACAATTCTCAATGTTCTTTCCCCTATATTTTGACAGGTAGTTGGAAATTTTAGCAGTTAATTGATAAGACAATATTAGATCAACCAAAAAGAGAACTTTACTCTGTATATGGCCAGTTCTGTACCTGTCTTGGGAGTCTTTGTAAGGGTCCACTTCATCTGGTTATTATCTCATTGTCGTGTGCACCTTAACTACTGCTACACATTGCACAAATAGTAATGTTGTTTGAGCCCAGTCTCAGAAAGCATGATGACAAGATTGCAGTATTTTCATTTCTTGCACTAACTGGTGGTTTGCTGGTATTAGCACTGGATGAGTCAAAGTTAATGACGTGGAATTCTTTTGGATAGCAGAGAACAGAAATAGTCATCCCAACAATCTGGATTTGTATATGAGCCCAGTTTCAAACAGAGAAAAGTTACATTCCAACATGCTGAATTACTCATTTCTGAAACATCATGTTGTAATGAGATGTGCCTTTAGGAAAGATTTGTTCTGTCATGTTTCTTTTGAAGGCAAGTGTTGTAAATTGTAACTGAGCTGTCTGCTCTGAGCCCAGCAATGGAACTGGCTTTGGTTTGTTTTAAAACAGGCAAAAGAAGCATGAGCGGGTGGGGTCAAGTTCCCACAGAACCAGGATTTTAGTTTAACTTCCAGTAGCCGTTTGGGTTTGCAAGCTGCTTTACATTTCTCCCTACTACAGCAAAACACTTGAATTCTCCCTCCCTCCCTCCCCCTCTCTCTCTCACACTCTCTCACTCACACACACAGTTTTCTCTTGATGTCCTTTCCTCCTGAATTGGAGAATTACATGTGAGACCATCTGTTTTACTGAATTTGTCTTTGCCATAGTGGAACAGTTGCTGTGTCATAGTTAAACACTATTATTCTGTTACGGTTTCTAATAGACTTGTTATTCCAATCCTTTCTTTCTTTACAAATTTTAGTCATAGTGTAAGAATAAAGTGTGTTTTGCCTCAAGCCTGGTAGTTTGACTAATCGAATTGCATCCGGAACACATCCAGAAGTGCCTTACACTTCCCTTTACTAAGTAAGAAGTTGTCAGGGTCTAGGCTATCTTCTTAACATATTTTGAGGCAGTTTGGTCTGGTTCATAACAATGTTTACAAAATTGGTCACCTTTTGATGTATTTCATGTTGTGTTAAATGTTTCAGCAGTGCATTGAAGTGTACAAAATGAATAGTGAGCCACTTGGAATCTGCTTAATACTGAACAACAAATTGTTTCCTGGAACAAACTTGAACGAAAGAAAGGGGACAGATTGTGATGCAGGTAAAGTTCAATAGTTCTAACTTATATGCATTTGGAGGCAATTGGAAAGATGTGTTTTTTATTCATTTGTGGGCATCGCTGGCTGGGCAGTATTTCTTGCCTGCATCCAGGTTGCCCTTGAGAAGTTGTTGCTGAGCTGTCATGTTGAACCACTGCAGTCCATGTGCTGTTCGTTGACCCACAATGCCATTAGGAAGAAAATTCCAGGATTTTGATTCAGTAACAGTGAAAAAAAATGATATATTTATTTCCAAGTCAGATTGGTGACTGGCTTGGAGGGCAACCCGTAGGTGGTGATATTCCCAAGTATCTGCAGCCCTTATCCTTCTAGATAGAAGTTGTCATGGATTTGGAAGGTATTGTCTAAGGATCTTTGGTGTTTTCTGCAATGCACCTTGTAAATCGTACACACTGCTGCTACTGAGCATTGGTGTTGGAAGGTGTGGATGCTTATGGATGTGGTGCTAATCAAGTGCACTACTTTCTCCTGGATGGTGTCAAGCTTCATAAGTGTTATGGGAGCTACACCCATCCAGGCAACTAGTTAGTATTGCATCACACTCCTGACTTGCGCCTTGTAAATGATTGACAACCTTTGGGGCGTCAGAAGGTGAATTACTCACCATAGTATTCCTAGGTGTCTCATGGACATCTACTACAAACTCACCAACTCCCACAGCTACCTGGACCACATCTCCTCCCACCCTGCCTCATGTAAAAATGCCATCCCTTATTCCCAATTCCTCTGCATCTGCTCCCAGCGCAGGGTAAGTCTGCCTCTTCATTGGGTACATGGAACAGTCCATCTTTCACAGCTACACAGGCACCATTCCCCATCTTTTCCTCTGCCACATCGATGACTGTATTGGTGCTACCTAGTGCTCCCATGAGGAGGTTGAACAGTTCATCAAATTCACCAACACCTTCCATCCCAACCTCAAATTCACCTGGTCCATATCGGACATCTTTCTCCCCTTTCTGGACCTCTCCAACTCCATCTCTGGTGACCGACTAACCACAGACATCTACTAGACCACGGACTCCCACAGCTAGCTAGACGACATCTCCTCCCACCCTGCCTCCTGTAAAAATGCCATCCCTTATTCCCAGTTCCTCCACCTCTGCCATATCTGCTCCCAGGATAACCAGTTCCACCATAGAACATCCCAGATGGACTCCTTCTTCAAAGACTGCAATTTCCCCTTCCACATGGTCAGCGATGCCCTCCAGTTCATCTCCTCAACTTCCTGTACCTCCTCCCTTGAACCCCACCCCTTCAATTGCAACAAGGACACAACCCCCTTGGTCCTCACCTTCCACCCCACAAACCTCCGGATACATCACATCATCCTCTGCCACTTCCGTAACCTACAAACAGATCCCACCCCTACAGATATATTTCCCTCCCCACCCCTATGTGCATTTCAGAGAGACCATTCCCTCTGCAACTCCCTTATCAGATCCACACCAGCCCACACCCCACTCGCGGCACCTCACCGTTCTACCACAGGAAGTCCAAAACCTGCGCCCACACCTCCCCCCTAACCTTCGTCCAAGGCCCCAAACGATCCTTCCACATCTGACAGAGATTTACCTGTACTTCCACACGTCATCCACTGTATCCATTGCACCTAATGTGGTCTCCTCTACTTTGGGGAGATAGGACGTCAACTTGCGGATCGTTTCAGAGAACATCTCTAACATTCCCACATCAACCAACCCCAATGCCCCATGGCCAAACACTTTAACTCCCCGTCCCACTCCACCAAAGGCATGCAGGTCCTGGGCCTCCTCCACTGCTAAACCCTAACCACCTGATGCCTGGAGGAAGAATGCCTCATCTTAGGCCTTGGGCCCCTGCTACCATATGAGCTCAATATGGATTTCACCAGTTTCCTCATTCCCCCTCCCCCCACCTTATCCTCGTCCCATGCCTCCAACTCAGCACCGCCCTCTTGATCTGNNNNTGCTCCTTAGATGCTGCCTGACCTACTGTCCTTTTCCAGCACCAAACTCTCGACATAGTATTCTTAACCTCTGACCTGCTTTTATAGCCACTGTGTTTATGTGGTGAGTCCAGATGAATTTCTGGCCAGTGGTAACCCCCAGGATGTTGTCAGTGAGGGGTCCCAAATGGTGGTAAACATTGTGCAATCACTGGCAAGCTTCCCCACTTCTGACCTTATAATCGAGGAAAGGTCATTGATGAAGCAGCTGAAGATGGCTGGGCCTCGGACACTATCCTGAGGATCTCCTGCAGAGATGTCCTGAAACCGAGATGACTGACCTCCAACAATGACAAGAATCTTTCTGTGTTCTATGTATGATTCTAATCAACAGAGAGTTTGAACCTGATACCCATTTTTTATTTGATTCCTGTTTTGCTAAGGCTCCTTGATGCCATACTTGCTCGAATGTTGCCTTAATGTTACGGACTGTGATTCTCATCTCATCCTGACATAGTCATACTCACAGAATCATACCTTACAGACAATATCGCAGACACCACCATCACCATCTGTCCCACTGGCAAGGTAAATCAAGCAGAGGTGTGGCACACTGGTATACAGTCAGGAGGAAGTTGTCCTGGGAGTCCTCAACATTGTCTATGGACCCCATGAAGTCTCATTGCTTCAGGTTAAAAATGGGAAAGGACATCTGCTGATTATCAGTTGGTAAATCAGCAGTCCTCTTTGTTTAACAACATTTGGACAAAGCACAGAGGCTGGCAAGGGCACAACATGTACTCTGGATCATGCATTTTTTCATGCTGTCCCTAACTGGAATTAGTTTCCATCTACTCTGTTCCCCTTAATAGCTTGATATCTTCTTGGCCATACACCCCTGAATTTTTCCTCATAATCGAGTGCTTGCAATCCAGATAACATTCTAGTAGGTGGGAGTTGCATTCCCTCCAAGGCCAGTATATCCGCCTGAAGGTGTGATCAAACTTTGTATAATTGCAGCTTAACATTTCTTCTTCATATTCTCAGCCTCTTGCTGGAAAGATTAGAATGTTTGATTATATTCTTCATCTAGTCATGATATTTTGATGACTTATGTGAATCAGAAAGTCTTTATGTGTTCCACTGGGCCCAAGATGGATGACCTTAGATTTATCTACTTTGAAATCTATTTGCTGCAGTTTTATCCATTGACTTAATTTATGAAAATGGCTTTGGAATTATATGCTTCCATCAACACTGCTGTCTATTTTATATGGTTATATGGTTCTTTGTTCCGTTATCTATATTATTAAAAGGTAATAAATGTATTTTTAATTTCTTTGCAGAAAAGCTAACTCAAGTGTTTAAAATGTTGGGATTTAACATAGTCAGAGAAGACAACTTAACAGTGAAACGTATGGAAGAAGTACTGCTCACGTATCAAACGTTTGATCATAATGATTGTTTTGTGTGTTGCATCCTCTCACATGGTGAAAAAGACGCAGTTGTGGGAACTGATGGAGAGCTTCTTCCTATCAAAAAGATCAGGTCCATGTTTTCAGGGTCTCAGTGTTGCTCACTGCTGGAGAAACCCAAGGTCTTCTTTATACAAGCATGTCAAGGCCAAGATTCACAAAGAGCATGCCAAGTGATGAACTATTTCACAAGCAGCAGCTCTGAGCTTGAAACTGATGCAATGACATATTCCATCCCAGAGGACAGAGATTTCCTGATTGGAATGTCTACTGTTGCTGATTGTGTTTCCTACAGGACGCATAAAGGCTCCTGGTTCATTCAAGAACTGTGTAACTGCTTGGAAGAATTATGCCCCCGGTAAGTAAATGGTTTTATTTTCTTCCTTTTGTTGAAGTTATTGGCCTACAGTTTCATAGACACCAGTGGCCCCAGAACTCTAAATGAGTTACCGTACTGATGCGCATGCCGTGATGGAGAGCTTCAGCAGATGTTCCAATGGAGCATCAGAGCAAAGCTTGATTGGCTCTGACTGCAGCGTCCACAATTCAGCATTCTTTCCGAAAGCTAACAAACAGTTCTATACTGCCAGTATGTTTTAATCAAAATGTATTCTTTTAGGATTACAGTATTGGAAGAAATATGCAAGATGGCATTGAACACTTTTTCTGATTGTCCTCTTTGGCAAGATGGTGACATAGTGGTCATGCCATTTGGGATGTGGCTGTTGGTGAAATTTTAATCCAGGTCATAGAAATGTCAATAATGGTGACGATGTCAATTATTGTTGATTGTTGTAAAGGCCCATCTGATTCACTAATACCATTGAGGGAAGCAAAGCTGCCATCTCTACCAGCTGTGGACCACATGTGAACTCCAGATCCCATGGCAGATTGCCTACCCTGTGAAACGGCTGAGCAAGTCACTCAGCTCAAGAGCAATTACTTAAGGATGGGAAGCAAATGCTGACCTTGCCATTGATGCCCACATTCCCTGAAATGTTTTGTTTTTAAAAAAACCGCTGTTTTGTACTTTGAATTTCTCGATATGGTCTTTTTGTCATAGAGGTCTACAGCATGGAAACAGCTCCTTCGGTCCATGCTGACCAGTTTTCACAATTAAACTAGTCAAATTTGCCTCCATTTGGTCCATTTTGCTCCATAATTATCCCATCCATGTACCTGTCTAAATGTTTCTTAAATGATGAAATTGTACTCGCTTCCACCACTACCTCTGGCAGCCTGTTCCAGACACTCACCACCCTCTGTGTGAAAAAACTCCCCAGCTGAGCCCTTTGGTATCGCTCCCCTCTCCCCTTAAACCAATGCCCTCTAGGTTTAGACTCCCCTCCATGGGGAAAAGCAATCTACCTTATCTATGCCTCCATGATTTTATAGACCTCTCTAAGGTTACCCCTCAGTTTCCTACCCTCCAGCGAAAAAAGTCCCAGCCTCTCTGGAGAACTCAAACCTTCAAGTCCAGGTATCGAGTTTAATAATATTTTTCTATGGTAGGACAACCAAAATGTATGTAGCACTCCAAATGCAGTCACAATAATGTCTTGTTTAACTACAATAAGATGTCCCAACTCCAATACACATGCTCTGACCGACGAAAGCAAGCATGCCAATAGCCTTCTTCACCATCCTGTCTAACTTGCTCCCATTAACCTCTGTACTGTCCTCAAACTTCTCTTTCATCTCCCTCCTGTTTTGGATCCCACTCCACTGCCAGACTAGTTTAAACCATCCAGGGTGGTTCTAGCAAATCTCCCTGCCAGGATATTGGACCCTCTCCAGTTCAGATGCAACCCATCCCTCTTGTACAGGTCACCCCACAAGAGGTCCCAATGATCCAAAAATCCGAATGCCTGCCCTGTGCACGAGCTCTCAAGTCACACATTCACCTGCAAAATCCTCTTATTCCTACTGTCACTAACATGTGACCATAGATGTAGTCAAAAAATCACTACCATTGAAGTCCTGCATGTTAATCTCCTGCCTAATTTCCTATGATCACTCTTATAGACCTTCGACCTTTTGCTGCATTCTAATGTTTTCTTCGTTCTCGAAGTTTCAAGCATGTTGTCAAGATTGTCATTTATTGCCTGTCTCGGGTTGTCCTGAGACCGCGCTCAATTCAAGCTAGCAATGAGTATTTGCTATGCTCCTGAATGAGTTTTGTAGCCTCTGCACAGGTTTTAAATTTGTTTATTTCTCCACAGATGCTGCCAGACCTGCTGAGTTTCTCCAGCACTTTCTTGTTTCAGATTTCCAGCACCCACAGTTCTTTGTTTTATACAAATAAAGTGATTGTTGGTCCTCTACAGACAGAGAATAGAGAGCTAATGGTATATAATAAGGAAATGGCAGATCATATGTACAAACAATTTGCTTCAGTCTTCACAAAAGAGAAGATAAATATATTTCTAGTAATAGCTATAAATTAGGAAGTAGAAGGAAAGAAGAATAATCACTAGGAAGAGGTACGAAGCAAAGTCTTATGGTATTAAGCAGAATTGGAATTGTGGGATGACAAGTCTCTGTGTTCAGATGGACTTCATCCGAGGATCTTAAAAGATGTGTTGTTAATTTTCCAAATTTTCCTTTAATTGGGAAAGTGTCCAGCAGGGCGGATACTTAATTTAGCTCAGTGGGATGAGCCCCTTAATGAATACATCAATATTCACAACGGAGAATAATATGGTGGATGGTGAGCCTTAAGAGGCATGTGTTGATATTCTAGGGCATGTCAATATAAAAAATGGGAGATATAAGGAAAAGCACGAAGGTTGACAAGTCCCCAGGACACAATGGGATCTATACAGAATGCTGAGGGAGGCAGGTGAGGAAATTGCTGGGATCTTGTACGAATTCTTTGTATCCTCTTTTGTCACAGGAGAAGTCCCAGAGGACTGGAAAATTGTCTGCATTGTTCCTTTATTTTAGAACAGCAACAGAGGTGATCTGGGAAATCACAGGTTGGTAAGCCTTATGTCAGTGGTAGGGTAATTATTGGAGAAGGTTCTTACGGATAGGATACCTTCACATTTGGAAAAATATTGATTTATTAGCATGGTTTGTGCAGGTTGTGTGCTTGAGTTTCTTGAGGAAGTGACAAATATAATTGATGAGGGCAAGGTGGAAGATGTTCTATGGACTTTAGCAAGGCATTTAAAATGTTCCCTCATGGCAGGCTGAGACAAAAGACCTGGGTTCACATGGGTTCTACAGTGAGCTGTTAAGGTGGATGCAGAACTGGTGTGTCATAGAAGATAAAGATAAGCACTGAAAGGATGTATTTCTGACTACAGATCTGTGATAGTGTTGTTCTGCAGGATTCAATGTTGGGACCCCTGTTGTTTATAATATATATAAATGATTTGGAAGAGAATGTGGGTGGCCTGAATAGTAAGTTTTTAGATGACGTAAAGATTGGGGGAGCTGCAGTTAGTGAGGATTACCAGAGAATATAGATAGACTACAGACTATGGTGGAGAAATGGCAGATGGAGTTTAATCCGGACAAATACAAGATGATGTATTTTGGAACATTTACTGCAGGAGGAAAATATACAGTAAATTACTGAACCCTTTGTAACATCAATGAACAGAGGGATTTAGGCATACAGCCACAGTTCCTTGTAAGTGGCAACAAAAGAGATTAAGATGGTCAAGAAGGCACATTGCATGCTTGCCTTCCTGAGTTGGGGCACAGAGTACAAAAGTTATCAGTCATGTTACAGCTCCAGCTGCAAAACTTTAGTTATGCCATATTTGGAATATTGTGTACGGTTTTGATCGGCACATTCCCAGAAGGATGTGGAAGCTTTGAAGATGGTACAGAAACAGTTTACCAGTTTGCCTGGTTTGGAGGGTGAGATTGGACAAAATATGGTGTGTTTTCACTTGAATGTTGAAGGATGAGGGGGCGACCTGAAAGAAATTTACAAAATTATGACAGAGTGAGAATGGAAAGCTCATAGTATATAATAAGGAAATGGCAAATGACATGAAGAAATAATTTGCTTCAGAATTCACAATAGAGGTTATAAAAATAATTCCTGTAACAGCTTTAGATCAGGAAGTGGAAAGAGAGAGGAACAATCACGAGGGAAGGGGTACTAAGTAAACTATTATTATATCCAGCAAAACTGGAACTGTGGGCTGACAAAATTCCAGGCCAGATGGACTTCAACCTGGGATCTTAAAAGAGATGACCAATAAGGAAGTAGGAGTCGCCTGTGGCCCACTCTTATCTGGTACACCATTTTGGATTTTGTGGCAGGAGATTACTTCGCAGAGGATAGGAGTGGAAGATAGATCCATGGAACAATGGTTGGTTCTGGTGCACAGAAGGGAGGAAGAAGAATGGCAAGGCTATGGTGATTGGGGATTCAATACTCAGCAACAAACGTTTCTGCGGCTGCAAAAGAGACTCCAGGTTGCCTCCATGGTGCCAGGGTCAGAAATATCTCTGCAGCTGTAGGACATTTTAAAGGGTGAAGGTGATCAGTTGTATTTATAATATATAACCAACAACATCGGTTATAAAAAAAGGATGAGATCCTGCAAGCAGAGAATAGCGATCTAGAACATAAATTGAAAGGTAAGACCTTACAGGCAATAATCCCAGAATTGCTACCAGCACCATGTTATCATTAGAAATAGGATATACCCAATGTGGCTGGAGAAATACTGTAGGAAGGAGAGATTCAGATTCCTGGGACATTGGGACCAGTTCTGGGGAAGATGAGATGAGTACAAGCAGGATATGAGCAGGACTGAGACCAATGTCTTTGGTGGGATGTTTGCCAGTGCCATCAGTAAGGTTTTAATAGCGGGGAGATGGGAATTTAAGCAGGGACACAAAAAAGAGCAAAGAAGGACGGAAACAAAAAGGTTATAGCAAACATGGAATGCAGAAAAACAAATGGGGCAATATTGCAAAATAAAGCTGAGATGAATAACAAGGTCAGATGGATAAGTCTAAAGGTTTTGTGCCTTAATGCACAGAGCATTCACAATAAGGGAGATGAATTGGCAGCTCAAATAAATATAAACAGCTGTGAATTATAGTTACAGAGAGATTGTTGCAAGGTGACCAAGAATATAGACTGAACAAACAATGGTATCCATTATTTAGATTAGATTAGATTAGATTAGATTACGTTACAGTGTGGAAACAGGCCCTTCGGCCCAACAAGTCCACACCGACCCGCCGAAGCGTAACCCACCCATGCCCCTACATTTACCCCTTACCTAACACTACGGGCAATTTAGCATGGCCAATTCACCTGACATGCACATCTTTGGACTGTGGGAGGAAACCGGAGCACCCGGAGGAAACCCACGCAGACACGGGGAGAACGTGCAAACTCCACACAGTCAGTCGCCTGAGACGGGAATTGAACCCGGGTCTCTGGCGCTGCGAGGCAGCAGTGCTAACCACTGTGCCACCGTGCCGCCCATTTAGGATGGACAGACAAAAATGAAAGGACTTGGGTATACATTGTTAATACAGGAGGAAATCAGTGCAATAGTGGGGAAGGAGATTGGCTCAGAAAATCATGATATGGAATCAGTGTCTGTGGAGATAAAAACACCCAGGCACCAGAAACTTTTGTTGGGAGTTGCCTATGGGTCTCCAAACAGTAGTGGAGATGTAAGGGAATACATTAACTAATAATTGGAGATGCATACAATAAGGGTACGGCTGTAATCATGGGTGACTTTAATTTACATATAAATTTGTCAAACCAAACAAGTAACGGTATTGTAGAGGAGAATTTTCTGGAGTGTGTGCATGACAAAATGTTTGATTAAGAGGGGGAAAATAGGGTATGAGATTAGAATTGCAAGGAACCTAGAAACTGACCATTCAGCTATCAAAATGTATCAAGAGAATTAGATTAGTAAAGACAAATGTAGGTCCCTTACAGCCAGGAACCAGGGTAGTTTTAATGGGGAAACAAAGAAATGGCAGAAAATTGAACATATACTTTGGTTTCGTCTTCATAAAAGAGGGCACAATTAACTTCCCAGAAATGGTCTCTTGAAAGGGTTTTGCAACTTTGAAACTCTGACAGAAGGTAGTGGAAACTGAATGGATATGTTGAAGGCAGAGGTAAAAAGCTTCTTGTTAAGACAAAGGAATCATAGGTTTTGGGGTACATGGGAGCGTATAAGTTAAAATACAAATTGAATGACAGGGCAGGCTTGAGACACTGACTGACCTACTTATGCTTCTATTTGCAACTCTTGACCCTAATGTTAATCAGAAAACTGTCCGACTGAGCTCTAAGTCCATTCAATTACCCAGCCTCCACTGCTTCCTGCGGTAGAGAATTCTAATGACCCTCCAATGACATTTTGAAAGAAGAAATTCCTCTTTATCTCATACTAAGTGGGAGACCCCTCACTTTGAAACAGTAACGCCTCCCCAACTAAATCCTAGATTCCTTATGAGTTTGATACCAGGACTAATAGGGTTAATTTATAACATAAGTTCTATCAGTGAAGCTTTTATCCCAATGAGTTCAATGATTAGAGGGGATCTAATGAGTTTAAGATGACTAAAGAAACTGATAGAGAAATTATTGCCTCTTGTGAGATAGTCTGAAACAAGGAGGCAAAACCTTAAAATGAGAGGAAGTCCATTCAGGCATGATTCAGAGAGCACTCCTTCTCTTAAAAATAGTGGAAATCAGGAACTTCTTCCCAAAGAAAATGTTTGAGGCTACGGAGACAATCGAAAATTTAAAACTGGTTGAAATTTTTTTTGTTAATCAAGGGCCAACAAAACCACGGCAGTTCCAACAGATTGAAGACGCAGGCCAATCATTGTAGATTGGATAGAGTGTTGGCACCTGGATAGATTGCTGGCATTTAAACATGACAAGACACTGGGACCTGATAAGATGCATCCAAGGATTTTGAAGGAAGTGGGGATAGAAATTGCAGAGGTACTGGGTATAATTTTTCAGTCTTTCCCAGACTTGGGGAGGTGCCAGAAGACTGGAAGATTGCAAACATTATGGCCTTGTTCAAAGTTAAAAATCACAACACCAATTATAGTCAAAAAGGTTTATTTGGAGGCACTAGCTGTCGGACTGCTCCTCCTTCATTAGGTGGTTGTGGAGTATAAGATCGTAAGACACAGAATTTATAGCAAAGGTTTACAGTGTGATGTAACTGAAATTATACATTGAAAAAGACCTTGATTATTTGTTAGGTCTCTCATCTTTTAGAATGAACATGTTGGTTTCAGTTCTTTCATATGTGAATTGCAGAACTTTTTCGAGTTACATTCTCAACTGAACTTTAACAATTGGTGTCATGTCGGCCCAGATAATGTATTGAAGGTGTGAGGTGACCTGTGTGAGGGTGTCTGTGCCCCAATAATCAGACAGATTCTAATTGACAAAACAGATTTACAGAATCTCACATGGATTCATGCAGTTTTTGAGCAAAATAAAATGTAATTCTGCAAGTACAAATTGACCCCCCCAAACTTATATATGCATGCATGTAGGTGTGTATGTGTGTGAGGTGGTATGAGTGTCTGTGAGAGAGTGTGTGTATGTGTATGTGTGTGAATATAAAGGGGTATAAGTCTGTGAGAGGGTGCTTGTGTGCCTGTGAGTGTGGGGAGTGTGTGTGAGCATATGAGAGCTTGTGTATGAGAGAGGGTCTGCGTGAGTGTATGGGTCTGTAGGAGTGTCTGTGTGTGTGTAGTGCAGTGGTGTCACTTGTGGTACTGACTGATAGCCAAGTTTGGTACCCATGGGAATGGCCTCAAATGGGACCTTGGATTCATGTTACACTCGTGATTCTATTTTTAAAGTGGGATTTACTTGCAGAATTACATTTTATTTTGCTCAAAAACTGCATAAATACATGTAAGATTCTGTAAATCCCACTTTAGAAATAGAATCAGTCTGACCTAACTTTGGGACATAGACAGACTTTACCTTCACATCTTCAATGCATCATCTGAGCTGAGATGGCACCTATTGTCAAAAGCTATCTTGAGAATGTAACTTTAAAAAAATTACATATGAAGGAAGCAAAACTAACATAATCATTCTAAAAGGTGAAAGATTTAAGCTAAATTTGTTTAATATTACATTCCATGACACTGCAATCCTGTTGTTATAAATTCTGTGTCTTATGATTCTGCTCTACAACCACCAGATGAGGAAGCAGCGTGTTGAAAGCTAGTGATTCCAAATAAACCTGTTGGACTAATACCTGGTGTTGTGTGATTTTTAACTTTTGCCCACCCCAGTCCAACACCGACACCTCCAAATCATGGCATTGTTCAAGAAAGCTTGTAAGGATAATCCCAGCAATTACAGACCCTTTCTGTTACTTATACAAAAAACTCCAGCATTTTAGTTAAACACAAGTTCCTCTTTAGAAATCCATTCTAACTCCTCCTAATCAACCCATCTTTTTCCATGGATTACAAATTCTATCCCCAATAATTGTTTCTACATGTTTCCCCACCACCAAAGTTAAACTAACTTGGAAGTGATGTTCAACATATAGAAAACACTTAGAATCATCGAGATGTTCAGCACGGAAACAGACCATTTGGTCCAACTTGTCCATGTCGACCAGATATCCTAAATTAATTTAGTCCCATTTGCCAGCACTTGGCCCATTTCCCTCCAAAATCTTCCTATTCATATACCATCCAGATGTCTTTTAAATATTGTAATTGTACCACCCTCCACCACTTCTTCTGGCAGCTCATTCCATACACGTACCACCTTTTGCATGAAAACGTTGCCCCTTAGGTCCCTTTTAAATCTTTCCCCTCTCACCTTAAACCTATGCCCTCTAGTTGTGGACTCCCCCAACCCAGTTATACCTCAAGAGATATGTACAATTGTGGTTGCCTCACTATAGGGAAGATGTGAGTGTATTGGAGAGAGTGCAGAAGCAATTTACAAGAATGGTTCCAGGAATAACAAGCTTGGAGAAGTTAGACAAAATGGCTGAGAGATGATTTTATTGAGGTTTTCAAACCATGAGCAAGCCGGATAGGGTAGTTAGTGACAAGCTGTTCCCGTTACTAAAAGAAAAAAGAACTAGAGGGAATAGATTTAAAGTCAAGTGCAAACGAAGCAAGAACGATCTAAGAAAAAGCTTTTACACACAGCAGGTAGTTAGGGTACAGAATTCGCTGCCTGGAAATGTGGTGAAGGCAGGTTCCATTGAGGCATCCAAGAAAGGATTAGATGATTTGGGGCGGCTCGGTGCCTCAGTGGTTAGCACTGCTGCCTCACAGCACAAGGCACCCGGGTTCAGTTCCAACCTCGGGCGACTGTCTGTGTGGAGTTTGCACATTCTCCCCATGTCTGCGTGGGTTTCCTCTGGGTGCTCTGGTTTTCTCCCACAATCCAAACGTGCAGGTTAGGTGAATTAGCCATGCTAAATTGCCCATGGTGTTCAGGGATGTGTAGGTCAGGTGCATTAGTCAGGGGTAATATAGGATATAGGATGGGTCTGGGTGATTTATTCTTTGAAAGGTGGGTGTGGACTTGTTGGGCTGAAGGGCCTGTCTCCACATTGTAGAGATTCTATTCTATTTTTAAAAAAGACTATTTGGATAGAAATTGTGTGCCGTTATATGGGGAAAAGGCAGGAGATGTGGCAGGTGAAATTTGGCAATGGGCCAAATGGCCTCTTTCTTTGTCCTAACAATTCTGTGATTCTGTGGTCTAATTGAATGTTAGAACGGACTGAAGGAGCAGAATGACCTATTCTTGGCCTTCTGTTTCATTCATTTAAAGTTTGCCTTTTCAAGATCAAATATAACTTTCTCTTGTTTCCTAGTACACAGGTAAATGCGACATTATTGGGGGCAAACGTTCTTTCAAATTCTATTTATTTATAAAGAATGGTATCCTAAATGTATATGTAGCTGATCTGAATGCAACATCCTTTGGGTCAATAACGTGTTGCATCGCAGTACAAGTCAGCAACACATGCCCCACTTCTAAGTCTATTGACTTAGTTTTATTTGAGATATATAGTGTGTTTTGAGACTGACTGAAGTTACTCATTGTTGCTTTTTTTATCCTGCCAGATCTTTTTAAACTCACTATGTTCCTACCAGAGTACATGGCAGATTAGAATTTATGACCTCAAAACAGATACAGGTCATTTGGCCAGTCAAGACTGCTGCACCACTCAATGAGATCATAACTGAAACCAATACAGAGACTGCTGGAGAAACTCAGCAGGGTTGGCAACATCTGTAGATGGAAACAGAGTTATGTTTTGAGTCTGATATGAGTCTTCTTCAGATCATGATTGATTTGGCTGTGGTCTCATCACCACTTTCCTGTCTGCCCCCGCAAGCCGGAATTCCTAATATTGACATGTGGTTCTTCTGTCTGCTTACTAACACTTCCAATTTTCTTTTTGCCTCCCCAGAGGAGAAGACCTGCTTACAATTCTGACCGTAGTGAATCAGAAAGTAAGTGAAAAACATCAAAGCAAGAAGCAAATTCCGGAGCCAAGATTCACCCTATCCAAGAAGTTGATCATTTTGCCCCCTTCTAAAAGGAATTTAAACAGCTGATCCAACTTCAGCCACACAGGAATGAATGTCTGTATTTGATATCTCAGGAGGAAATTCAGCAAGCTAGTTTGACTTTAAAATGGGTTTTGTCCATCATTAAATGTCAGCAGTACCTGTGGACCCTATAACTGTTTACAAACATAGCAAGTGTACAAATGTTTCATCTACCTGTTTAAACCTTTTGTAATTATAACTCTGGAACAGGTGGGACTTGAACCCTTCTGGTTCAGAGGTGAGGACACCATCTTTATTCCACAACAGCCCTCCATATATCAAATGTAACCTAGATGGACCTATCAAATCACTCAAACTATTAATACGATGAGGAAAATTCTGCTTAGGTTCTGTGGATGCCTTAAGATTTCCATGCCATTAATCGTTGTTTTGAAAATAAACTGATTTTAATGCAAGATTAAAAGATTTCAAAAAACAGACTGAAGACATGCTGTGTTCGAGGAATCCTAGTATTTAATTTATATTTTTAAAATAATATGTTTTCTCTGATGTAAGTAGCAGTTCAGTCAGTGTAATAGGCTCTTTAAAGAAAAACAGGCTTACGTTGACAGACCACCTCTCATGACTTCAAGGCATTTTGCTGATTTTATGCCTTTGGAGCAAATAGGAAAACGTGGTCATAAGGATAACCTGTAGGTCTATTATGACATTCTCCATAATAGATGATCCAATTAAAACTGTCTACAACTGCACTTTTTTTTTCTAGCAAGAAGATGAGTCACATATCCAGGATACAACAAGAGTGATTATATCTTCCTGTCTCCGTGCCTTTCACACGCCTGTGGAGAATTGTTTAGGTAGTTCCCTTGCAGTCTGACCAGGAAATCTCCGGGGGACTGAAGCTGTTGTCTCAAAGTGCACTGAAGTAAAAATTTTCGTTAGTACTGGCATCAAATCTGGAAGTGCATGATGTAGGTCAACCTGCCATTGTTGCATCAGCACAAATGTTTCACCCTGAACTGTATGAGGCACCTTTACCCAGTCTGTGTACAGTCCGGGTAAAAAAAGTCAGCGGAAGTTGCCACAGTTTCAAGGTTATTTTAACATACTTGCAATTTGATGTGGGGAAGGGAGGGACAACCTATTCTTGCATTGATTAATTATAAGATGCCCTAAACATGAAGAATCTTTCCACAAAATAGGCAGATTTTAACAAAATGCGATAAAAGGAAATAAAGGTTCATGTAAAACTATAAATGGAGACTTAAAGCAAATGTCAGGAACAAAACTCAGTTAATAACCAGGAAAATTAGTTCTATGTCCATGTTCTACATAGACAGGGTGCTTAAAAAAGTGCTTGACATGCTTGACTACATTGTTCAGTCCTTTGAGTATAGGAGTTGGGAAGTTGTGTTGAGATTGTACAGGACATTGTGAGGCCTTTTCTGGAATACCCAGTGTCCAGTTCTGGTCGCCCAGTTATAAGAAGCATGTTATCAATATGGAGAGATTTACCAGGATGTTAATAGTTTGAGTTAGAAAGGAAGGCTGGATAGGCGAGGATTTTTTTCACTCGAGCGTAGGAAGTTGACAGGCGATCTGATAGAAGTTTATAAAATAATGAGAGATATAGAGAGAGTGAATGGTAGTTGTCTTTTCCCTACGATGGGAGATTTCAAGACTGGGGCAAATGTTTAAGGTGAGATGAGAGATCTATAAAAGACACATGAAGCAATTTTTTTTATACAGATGTTGGTTTGTGCATGGAATGAACTTCTTGAGAAAGTGATGAATGCAGATACAATTACAATGTTTAAAAGACATTTGGATAGATACATGAATCGGAAAGGTTTGGAGAGATATAGGCCAGGACCAGGCAGGTGGGACTAGTTTAGTTGTCGGTTATGTTCGGCGTGGACTAGTTGGACCGAAGGGTCTGTTTCCGTGCTGTATGACTCTGCTCTATAAAATTATGGAAATTCAAGGAAGGAATTGAAAAAAAAGCTAAAAAGAGAGGCAAAGAGACATTACAAGATAAGAATAGCAGGCAGTATTAAATTTAATCCTAAAACACTTCATGAAGATATAAAGTGTAAACTTGAAAAATGGTTGGGCTTTTAAGAACCCAAAGCAATGTAACTAAATTACTACTTTGCATCTGTCTTCACAAAAGAAGCAAAAGATGTGAAGGTTACATTAAAAGGGGAGTGGGAATATCTGGGCAAGGTAATAATAGAGGAAATAGTGTAGCACTGCTGAAAGTTGGTAAGCCACTGGCTCCGTATGGAATGTATCCTCGGCTTTTGTATGAAGCAAAGGTAGAAACCATAGAAATGTTAGTTACACAGAACGGTATAAGAGGGCTGCCAGTATTACACCATGACTCAAGAAAGAGAAGGGAAAAAAGACAAACAAAATGGAATGTAGGTCGGAAAACCTGAGAGAGGCTTGAAGTCCAGAAAAATGGGTTTGAAGCATGAAAAAGTAAGAAGTAGACTCACTGAGGAAGTCAGTTTGAAGGTCCTCGTCCAGGTATTGCTGGAAAAGATATTGAAAATAAGAACCAAAATGACACACCCCAAGAACATGAACTTTGCGAGAGACTCCCAATTCTGTTCTCTCCACATGTTCCATAAAACTATGATAAAATCAAATAAAATACCACAAAGTAAAGGAGTATTTATAGAACTCTTTTGAAAATAGTCAGTGAAAATTACTTTTCAAAAGAAAGTGTTGAAACTTAAGGTGGTCAAATTAGCAGGACCTGACAGTTTACAAGCACTAAGTGAAGCTGGGAATGAAATAGCTAAGTCATTCTCTAAACCTTAATGTGATAAAAAGCTGAGAGGGTATTACTTCTTCAAAACCAATACTGCAATCTGTTATTTACACTTCCATCATTTCATGTGCATTAACATCGTGAAATTACTCACTTGTAAAAATAAAAATCTTAATTATTTTGTCTATCTACAAGGTTTGATCAATATTTTACATTACTTTGAAATAATAAATACTGCATACAACAAGTGCAATACTTGTGGTAAATAGACATTTTAAGAAAATATTTAACAAGGTACCACAGAATTAGGCAGAATTAAGGAATTTATTTTTATTCATTTGTGGGATGTGAGCTTTGCGGGCAAGGCCGACGTTTGTTGCACATCATGAATTGTTCTTGAGATCGTAATGGCAAGGGCCTCCTTTTAAAACTGAAACTGTCAGCACTGTCAGATCCTCATGTCAGCAGCAAACCACTCCAAAAACAGCATCATCATGAACTACTCAGGAGTAACCAAATTGCCAATGAACTTGCAAAGACCTCCACATTAACTGAGGGAGATTGGTGCAAATGCTGGGAGATTAGGGCGGCATGGTGGCTCAGTGGTCAGCACTGTTGCCTCATAGCACCACGGTCCCAGGTTCAATTCCAGCCTCGGGCGACTGTCTGTGTGGAGTTTGCACATTCTCCCTGTGTCCGCATGGGTTGCCTCCGGATGCTCTGGTTTCCTTCCACAATCCAAAGATGTGCAAGCCAGGTGAATTGGCCATGCTAAATTGCCCATTAGTCAGAGGGAAATGGGTCTGGGTGGGTTACTCTCTGGAGGGTCAGTGTGGACTTGTTGGGTCGAAGGGCCTGTTTCCACACTGTAGGAAATCTAATCATTATCATCATCAGTTGTCCAACAAATTAGACAATTTTACAGTCATATAACCTTTTTAAGTATGACTGCCAGCATTGGAAGCACAAAGGGATGGGCCCCTGGAAATTCTGACTGTGGCTTTCAACCCCATGATTCTTTTGCTATCAGGCTGCAGCTTTAATGCTGAAGATTCTCTTGCTCTCCCTCATATGAAGGATAGATGTTTTGGGGTCAAAAAGGAGCCATTCAGTCCCTTGAGCCTGTTCTACCATTCAGTGGCAGATCTGCATATTACTTCCATTTAATCACCATTCTCCTGAGTACTCTTGCAAAATAAAAGTCAATCAATCTTGGCATTGAAATTTTCTGCTTTCTGTCTCATTCCATTGTTATCAATAAATTGCTTCTGATTCCATGTATTGTACTTCCATTTTGGTTAGCAGTCTCTTATTTGGCACCTATCAACTGTATTCTACTAGTCCATGTTACTAATTGTGTGCCATGCTAGGGACCTCCTCATAATTCAGCTATAATTAATAGACATGATTTATGTGTTACAATTCCATTTTCATTCTTTCTTATCAAACAGTCATCGAGATGTACAGCATGGAAACAGACCCTTCAGTCCAACCCGTCCATGCTGATCAGATATCCCAACCCAATCTAGTCCCACCTGCCAGCACCCAGCCCATATCCCTCTAAACCCTTCCTACTCATATATCCATTCAGATGCCTTTGAAATGTTGGATTTTGTACCAGCGTCCACCACTTCCTCTGGCAGCTCATTCCATAAACACACCACCCTCTGCGTGAAAAAGTTGCCCCTTAGATCTCTTTTATATCTTTCCCCTCTCACCCTAAACC
>NC_057716.1:34180137-34184895 GCF_004010195.1 Chiloscyllium plagiosum | reverse complement strand
ACAAGTTTGTTTCTCAATTTCCCTCTGACTATTAGGGGGTCTATAATACAATCCCAATAAGGTGATCATCCCTTTCTTATTTCTCAGTTACACCCAAATAACTTCTCTGGATATATTTCTGGGAATATCCTCCCTCAGTACAGAAGTACTGGTATCCCTGATCAAGGATGCCACTCCCCCTCCTCTCTTGCCTCCCTTTCTATCCTTCCTGTAGCATTTGTATCCTGGAACATTAAGCTGCCATCCCTGAGCCATGTTTCCATAATTGCTATGATATCCCAGTCCAATTTTCCGAACCACGCCCTGAGTTCATCTGCTTTCCCTGTTAGGCCCCTTGCATTGAAGTAAATGCAGTTTAATATAGCAGTTCTACATTGTTCTCTGCTTTATCCCTGCCTGCCCTGATTGTTTGACTCGCTTTTGTTCTTAACTGTACCAGTCTCAGATTGAGCTCTTTCCTCACTATCTCCCTGGGTCGCAGCCCCCACCTTACTAGTTTAAATCTTCCAAAGCAGCTCTAGCAAATCCCCCTGCCAGTATATTAGCCCCCTTCCAATTTAGGTACAATCTGTCCTCCTTGTACATGTCACTTCTACCCAAAAGAGATTCCAATGATCCAAAAGTGTGAATCCTTCTCCCATACACCAGCACCTCAGCCATGCATTCATCTGCTCTATCCTCCTATTCCTGCCCTCACTAGCTCGTAATACCAGGCATAATCCTGATATTACTACTCTCGAGGACCTCCTTTTTAAATTCCTGCCTAACTCTCTGTAATCTCCCTTCAGAATCTCAACCTTTTCCCTTCCAATGTTGTTGGTTCCAATGTGTACAATGACCTCCTGCTGGCCCCTCTCCCCCGTGAGAACATTCTGCACCCTCTCTGAGACATCCTTGATCCTGGCACCAGGGAGGCAACACACCACTCTGATTTTTCACTGCTAGCCACAGAAACGTCTGTCTATGCCTCTGACTACAGAATCCCCTAACACAGTTGATCCCTTGGAACCCAACGTAACCCTTATTGCATTAGAGCCAGTCTCATACCAGAAACTTGGCTGTTTGTGCTACGTTCCCCTGAGAATCCATCACTCCCTACATTTTCCGAAATAACATACTTGTTTGAAATGGGGATAGCCACAGAAGACCCCTGCACTAACTGTCTACCTCTCTTACCTTTCCTGGAGTTAACCCATCTATGTGACTGTATCTGAGACTTTCCCCCCTTCCTATAACTGTCTACAACTGCTGTTGTAAATTCCTCAATGCCTTTAACGGTCTCTCCAAACGATCCATTCGATCGGATAGGTTTTGCAACCAACATAATTTATTACAGATATAATCTGTAAACTCTCCCTAAACTCCCACATCTGACAAGAAGGCCATTTTTGCTCCTTTACAATCTATAGACCCAGAAAATAGCACCGTCTTATTCCTCTACAAAATGCTCTAGGTTAAATTAATGCTTATAGCTTATATTTTAAGTTTAATCAAGAGACACATCTCAATATAATATATAATCAAGAAAGAACCCATGCTACTCACTACTGCAGACTTACTGTTAGGCCACGTTTAAATATTCACTTATCTGTTTCTGTGTTGTGACCTCTCCCAGACAGGTTCCTCCAAGATTAGTTGTGAGTTTCACTGTTTGTTCATTTTCCCAGATGCACTCCAATGTCCAACGATACATGAATTCAAACAGCAAAGACAGTAACTGTGCAGGTTCCCTTCTGTGTCTGTTTCTTTCTCTCTCTCTCTCTCCTGCACTGACCTCACCATGTGCTTCCTTTGTCTGTTCCTCTCTCTTTTAAAAGTGCTGTTGTTTTGACTTTTTTTGTCTCCAAAGTTCCAAACAATGCAACACCATATGAAACAGCAATTGCTGCTCCTGGATTCATGGAAATCACCTCCAACACCTAAAATACCTCAAAAAAAGGAGCAGCTGTTACAACCAGAAATTTTTCCTGTCCTCCATCAATTCACTTTTGTTCAAGAGCTCAGCCACTATGTGCCTCATAATAGATTCCATGAATTTATACAAGACTAAGACAATTACAGGTAGCGCCTTGGTAATCATAGAGATGAACAGAGAGATCTTGGGGTTCAGGTACATAATTCTTTGAAGTTTGCATCACATAGGGTGGTTAAGATTAGAATAGATTCCCTACAATATCGAAACAGGCCCTTCAGCCCAACAAGTCCACACCGACCCTCTGAAGAGTAACCCACCCAGACCAATTCCCCTACATTTATCCCTGACTAATGCATCTAACAGTATGGACAATTTAGCATGGCCAATTCACCTAACCTGCACATCTTTTGATCGTGGGAGGAAACCGGAGTACCTGGAGGAAACCTACGCAGGCACGGGGAGGATGTGCAAACTCCACACAGACAGGCAGGAATCGAACCCAGGACCCTGGTGCTGTGATGCAGAAGTGCTAACCACTGAGCCACCGTGCCTTAAGGTGGCATTTAGCATGCGTGCCTTCATTGCTTAGACCTTTGAGTATTGTGGTTGGGACGTTATGTTGAGGTTATACAAGACATTAGTGAGGTCTCTTCTGGAATTCTGTGTCCAGTTCTGGTCTCCGTCATAGGAAGGAGAGAGTTCAAAAGAATTTTACCAGAATGTTGCCAGGAATGGAGTGTTTGAGTTATAAGAAGCACCTGGATAGGCTGGGAAATCTTTCACTGGAGGGTAGGAGTTAGAGGTGACTTTATAAAGATTTATAAAATAATAAGGGGTATAGATTAGACGAATGACAAGTGTCTTTTCCCTAGGGTAAGGGATTTCAAGACTAGGGTGAATATTTTTAAGATGAGAGAAGAAAGATTTTAAAAAAACGTTAAGGGGGAAATTATTTTACACAAGTGGTTTGTGTGTGGAATGAACTTTCAGTGAAAGTGGCGGATACAGTCATAATGTTTTTAAAAATATGTACCTGAGGGCATAGGATTCGTGTGATGCTGTACCCATCAAGGTTCTAAAGCACAGCTGTACATAAATTTGACAATTAATATTAAAATGAATTAAATTGCCTGGTTTTGTGTTCTTATTTGTGAATGAAAGTGATCATGGAACAAAGTTTTAAAATAGAAATTGCATGACCACTTTACACATCTGTATCTATGTAAGTGTTGATGTTTGTTTGTTATTAAACATTTTTGCACTATTCATGAAATCTGCAATGGATATGCTTAGGCTTATGCTTCCCTTTGTTTAACGTATATGTATTGCCTCCGTTATGCAATATTTGTTTAAAATTTATATATGGAACAGCTGATCAAACTCATTCTTGCAGAAATAAAATTTGAGATTTGATTGGCAGAATGAAGAGAAAAATACCAGTTAATTGCTCCAAATTTGGAGTGTTGCAAGTAGTTGACAGAACAAGTTTTTATAAAGCTGAGGATCCTGTACATTTCATTGAGGTAGAGGACAAGAGTCAGGAAAGTATGCTAAGACAGAATACTAGTTCAGCACCGATTGGGAGTATGTGCCCATTTCTGCACATGCCACTTTATGTATGCTCTTATTTTATTGCTAAAGTATTCAGAAGAAATTTGCTAAAAAGGATTACAGTTATGTGGGATTGCATAAGTAAGGAGAAACTTTGATATTGTGTGGCAGTATCTTTGGTAAATGCATTTAAGCTGCTTGATGAGAGCCAGAAGTGACATGAGGATAAATGTTTACACAACAATTGGTTGGAATTTGGATTGCACTGTCATTTGTGAATACAGATGCAGTAATAGCTTTCAAAGGGAATTAGATACATACCTGGATTAAACATTGCAGTGATGTGGGAAAATTGGATAAAATCAGGAGTGCTACGCACAGAGTTGATTAGTCCGTTTCCTGTGTTATTCTATGGATAGCTATTGGAAAGCTTCTGATACTTTGTGCCCAGCATGCAAGATTTGGGAAAGAGCATTTATGGGCATTCATCTGAATTACAGGCAAAAGTTTATAAGCCACTAAAACTGCTTGTTGGGATCTTGCAAGCCATCATAATTATTTGAATATGCATACTTCAAACATTCCATAGAGAATAGTGAGTGATCTTAAAAGGAAGGGGTGGGTTAACCATCTTTTCAGTTGCATTGGAAGTAATTCAGATTACAATTTTTCAGGGTCTGCTTGCTCTTTTTAACATAGCTCTAGCTGCTAGTTCTTCTGACTCCCAGGTTTTGTTTTTCTCATTTATTTTCCTTCAGTAGAACAGAGAACAGAAAACTGATTAAAAAGTAGAACTTTGGACTCCTGAACTATCTCTTGCTGGTGGTCAACTATTCCCTATCTGCCAGCATGCCCCAGCATTGTGATGTAACCACCTCAAACTCTGATTTGCAGATGTATCACAGTGACGTCACGCCAGCTGCTGCTCAAGCTTGTGGAGCTGAAGCTTTTGTGAAGTGTCCAAATTGCCCATATGCAACAGAATAGGCACACCACTAGGACATACTGCAATTTATAATAGGAAGAATGAAAAATATATAAAAGTAATATTAAACTATGAATGCATTGTGTGTGCTTTGTTTTAGTGCATAGGATTCTTTTAAAAGAAATGACATCACAGAAATTCTATAAGTTTGCTCACTGGTGTTAGAAAGGGAGGAAAGTCAAGCCAAACATCAGAGCAAGATTTGACACAAGCTTGTTTATTGGTGAGAGTATCTGTTAATGAGCTGAAGCTTATCAATATTTAACAACTTTACTAGAATTGTGTATATTAATACTAAAAAAGCAAC
>NC_057716.1:34085916-34177164 GCF_004010195.1 Chiloscyllium plagiosum | reverse complement strand
ATTGCAGGTCAAGAGGGTTGGGACTGAGATAAGGTGGGGGGAGGGGAAATGAGGAAGCTGGAGAAATCTACATTCATTCCGTGTGGTTGGAGGGTTCCTAGGCGGAAGATGAGGCGCTCTTCCACCAGGCCTCGTGTGGCCAGGGTCTGGCGATGGAGGAGGCCAAGGACCTGCATGTCCTTGCGGAGTGGGAGGGGGAGTTAAAGTGTCCAGCCATGGAGCGATTGGGTTGGTTGGTGCAGGTGTCCCAGAGGTGTTCCCTGAAACATTCCGCAAGAAGGCGGACTGTCTCCCCAATGTAGAGGAGACCACATCGGGTGCAAAGGATACAGTAAATGATGTGTGTGGAGGTGCAGGTGAATTTGTGATGGATATGGAAGGATCCATTAGGGCCGTGTGGGCACAAGTTTTGCACTACTTGCGGTTGCAGGGGAAGATGCCGGGAGTGGAGGTTGGGTTGGTGGGGGGTGTGGACCTGACGAGGGAGTCGCGGAGTGAGTGGTCTCTCCGGAACGCTGATAGAGGTGGAGAGGGAAATATATCGCTGGTGGTGGGGTCTGTCTGGAGGTGGCAGAAATGACGGAGGATGATACGATGCATCCAGAGGTTGGTGGGGTGGAAGGTGAGGACCAGTGGGGTTCTGTTCTGGTGGTGATTGGAGGGGCGGGGTTCAAGGGTGGAGGTGCGGGATGTGGTGGAGAGCATCGTCGACCACGTCGGAGGGGAAATTGCGGTCTTTGAAGAAGAAGGCCTTATGAGTTGTTTGGTAGTGGAATTGGTCCTCCTGGGAGCAGATGTGGCGGAGGCAAAAGAATTGGGAATATGGGATGGCGTTTTTACAGGGGGCAGGGTGGGAGGAGGTGTTATCTCAGTAGCTGTGGGAGTCGGTCGGTTTGTAGTAAAATATGAATAGCAAGGGTTATAGAATAGCAAGGGTTTAAGAGGGTTATGGACCAAGTGCTGGCAAATGGGACTAGATTAGGTTGGGATGTCTGGTCAGCATGGACGAGTTGAACTGAAGGGTCTGTTTCCATGCTGTACATCTCTATGACTCTCTATGACTCTAATAAGAAATGTTTGGAGGGAATATGGGCCAATTGCAGGCAGGTGGGACTAGTTAAGTTTGGAATTATGATTGGCATAGTCTGGTTGGATCGAACAGTTTGTTTCTGTGCTGTATGACTCTATCATACAGCACAGCCCAGAGCTTGTCTAAGGATTTTTACATAAAATTTCCAAATATATATTTTAATCTTTTGTAAATAGTGATGCAACTTGGCAATTTTCCAATCTCACGGGTTTGGAAACTCTGAATTAAGAGAAAATAGAAATATCATGATGAGCGCATCTCTAATTTCTTCCTATTGTACTATATTGTTAATATATGGGATATGGGCATTGCCATGAAGACCATAGTTTATTGCCCATCCTTAACAGTCTGTCAGAAGTTAATGGTGAACCTGTTCTTGAGCTACTGCAGTCTATTTGATGAAGGCACTTCTCCTGAAAGCAAATTTCAGGTTCTCAACTCACTGGCCATGAATGATTGGCAATATCTTTCCTAGTCAAGGTTATGAGACTTGCAAGGGAACTTATATCTGTTACATTTGCCCTTTGGGGGGTGGGGTCAGGGTTATAAAGGGAGGAACTGTCAAAGGACCCTTGCAGACCTACGGAATGGAACCAACTTGTCCTCTAATGCACCTTTGGACTGCATTAAGGGGGAAATTATTTTACACAAGTGGTTTGTGTGTGGAATGAACTTTCAGTGGAAGTGGTGGATGCGGGTACAGTCATAATGTTTTGAAAAATATGTACATGAATAAGAAATGTTTGGAGGGAATATGGGCCAATTGCAGGCAAGTGGGAGTAGTTAAGTTTGGAATTATGATTGGCATTAAAGTGCAGCTCCTTTAAATGTTTTGTGCAGGAGTGGTAATTTGAAGGGCCAACTTATATTCTCATCTGCACAGGAGCTTCTCGATAGCTGTAATGAAAGAATGTTGGTTACAGCCATAGTGCACTTGTGATGGAAGAAATGAATGCTTAAGGAACTAGATAGGATTTTAATCAAGCAATCTGTTTTGTTCTGAATGGTCACAACACACTGACTGCATAGTAGCAGCCACTTGGCCTACTCCAACCATGTACTCTCTGTGGAACATCCCAGTCAGCCTCATAACCCTGCACCGCCCCTGTTACCCTTCAAGTTTATTTCCTTCCAGTGTCCATCCAATTTCCTTTAGAACATAAGAACTAGGCCTAGGAGTCAGCAATTCAGCCCCTCAAACCTTTTATCACTTAATACGAACCAGATTGATCTTAACTCCACTTTCCTGTCTACTCTCCTTACCCTTCAACGAATTAAAAATCTGTCTAACTCCTCCTTAAATATACTCAATGGCCCAGCATCGTCTGCATTTTAGGGTTTCTCTCCATTTAGATATTAAGTTGCCATTCTATTCCTCTGACCAAAATGGATAATTTCACACTTATCCATACTATCCAAAGCAGATGGAGTACAATGTTGTTAATTGAAAGGTCATTTTTGATAAGAATAACAACAAAATGGACTATTATTTAACAGTGAAAAATTGTAACACGCTGCTGCACAGAGGTACCTGTGTCTCCTTGTGCATGAATCACAAAAAACTGCTTTGCAGGTGCAACAAGTAATTAAGAGTGCAAATGGAATATTGTCCTTCATTGCTGGAGGGATGGAGTTTAAAAACGGGAAGGTTATGTTGCAGCTGTGCAGGCTGCTGGTGAGATCACACCTAGAGTACTGTGTACAGTTTTGGTCTCTTTACTTGAGAAAGGATGTACTGGTACTGGACAGGGTGCCAGAGGAGGTTCACTAGGTTAATTCCAGGGAGTTGGGTTATGAGAACAGATTGAGTAGACTCGGATTATACTAATTGGAATTTAGAGGAATGAGGGAGGATCTTATAGAAACATATAAAATTATGATGGGAAGAGATAATATTCAGGGAGGTTGTTTCCACTTATGTGTCAAAATAGAACTGGGGGGAGGGAGGAGTATAGCCTCAAAATAAGGGGAAACATATTTAGCCCTGAATTGAGGAAGAACGTCTTCTCCCAAAGGGTTGTGAATCCGTGGAATATCCTGCCCAGTGAAGTAGTTGAGGCTACCTCGTGGAATGTTTTTAAGACAAAGATAGATTTTTGAACAGTAAATGAATTAAGGGTTATGGTGAGCAGGCGGACAAGTGGATCTGAGTCCTTGAAGAAGATCATCCATGGTCTTTTTGAATGGCGGAGCAGGCTCAAGGGATCAGATGGCCTACTCCTGCTCCTTTTTCTTACATTCTTAAGTTAAGCTTTATCTGCCAAACTTTGACCAACTCTCCGAATTTATCCAAATCTATTTGTAAATTCCTTATTTCATCATTGCAACTTAATTTCCCTATTTCTGTTTCATTTGGAAATTTGGCTATAGCACTTTCTATCCTTGCATCCAAGTCATTAATACAGATTGTAAATTGTTAAGACCGATGGATGAAACTCTGTGGCCAACCAGAAAAAGAGACATTTATCCCAACTCTCCTCTTTCTGTTGGTTAGGCAATCTTCCATCCAAGCTAATAAATTACTCCTGACCCCTTGTGATCTTACCTTGTTCATTAACCTTTAGTGCAGCATCTTATCAAATACCTTCTGAAAGTCCAGATACACTATGTTTACAGGATTCCAATTATTCAAGTTGCTTGTTATAGCATCAAAGAACGCTGCCTAAAGAATCAAATATGACTTACCCTTCATAAAAACATGCTGGCTCTGATTGGTTGTATTTTGACTTCTCACATTTCCTGTTAATACTTCCTTGATAATAAATTCTAACAATTTTTCAACAACACATTAAATTAATTGGTCTGTAGTTTCCTACTTTCTACCTGTCTCACTTTTTGACTAAAGGTGTTATATTTGCATTTCTATAATCTATTGGAATCCTTCCCACATCCCAACTGATGAATCCATTATATCTGCTGCTACTTTCCATAAGATCTTAGAATCTAAGCCATCAGGACCTGAGGGCTTGTCTGCCTTTAATCCCATTAGTTTGCTCAGTACTTTTTCCTGTGTGTTTATGATTGTTCTAGGTTTATTCCTTTTTATAACCTGTGCATTGTCTGTCACTATTGAGATGGTACTAGTGTCCCGGACTGTTAAAACTGAAGCAAAATATTGCCAATGATGAAAACAGCAATTTACAAATGGATGTAAATAGTTTAGGGCCATTTCTGTGTTCCCCACTATTGACACCCCAGTCTCAATCTCCAAAGGGCACATTCATTTTAGCTACTCTCTATATATCTTTCTAGAAGCTTTTACTGTCTGTCTTTATAGTTTGCACTAGTTTTCTTTCATAATTTACCTTTACTTTTTTTATGACTTTCTTAGTAACCCTTTGTTGCTGTTTAAAAGTTTCCCAGTCTTCCAATCTGCCTTTCTAATCACTTTTGAAATCATTCATTGTCTTTGCTTCCTCTGCACTCATTGGCCTTGCAGTCATGTTAGCAAATATATAAATTGCTCATAAAATTTGACAATATCTGTCGGGAAACTGTTTCAAGTCTGATGACTCTTTATCAGAACCATGGTCCTATTAAGCTTCTTGGGTGTTGCTACCCAGAGGAATGAGACCATTAAGTCAGACGCAAATACTTGTGTCTGACTTAATGGTAAAAGACACAAAACACATTCTGGAAATCATTGAGAACTAAAGATCTAATGAGATTGAGGATTTTGGAGGAAAAAATGAAGCTAAAAGCTGATAAATCCACTGGGTGTGATGTCTAACATCCCAGGTTTAAATAGAGGCATTTTACGATATGTACAATTCTTTTAGAGGTATGGACCAGTCTTGTAACATATATAGATCTTGGAGAGGTACACACAAGTCTTGTGAGGCATGCATACAACTAGTCGTGGCAAGTCTTGTAAGGTATGTATAGATCCTGTCGGGTTGTAAAGGTTTTATAGGTGATATTTAGATCCTATTGGGCTATGTACGGGTCCTGTAGGCTATGTATATATCTTGCAAGGATATGTATGGGTCTGTGGGCGTATCTATCTTGTAGATATTCATAGAGTATATAGGTTTTGTAGAGTATGTGTACATCTTACAGAGCCATGTACAAGTTTTGTAGAGTACCTACAGGAATCATAGAGCTTTGTATAAACCTGAAAAGTTATGTATGCATATTTTTAGATTAGATTAGATTACTTACAGTGTGGAAACAGGCCCTTCGGCCCAACAAGTCCACACCGACCCGCTGAAGCGCAACCCACCCAGACCCATTCCCCTACATTTACCCCTGCACCTAACACTACGGGCAATTTAGCATGGCCAATTCACCTGACCTGCACATTTTTGGACTGTCGGAGGAAACCCACGCAGACACGGGGAGAATGTGTAAACTCCACACAGTCAGTCACCTGAGGCGGGAATTGAACCCGGGTCTCTGGCGCTGTGAGGCAACAGTGCTAACCACTGTGCTACCGTGCCGCCCACGCAAGGCTCTGTATAAGTATGCGGAAGGGAATGTACAGATCTTGTAGAGCTATGTATAGGTCTGGTGTGTTAGAGCTATATGCCAGTTCTGTAAGGCCTTATGTACACAAGTTGTGGAATATGTACAGATCTTTAAGAAAATGTGTGGACCATATCGCTATATGTATGTCATCTTAGGACATACAGATCTTTTAGGTCTTGTGGGGTGTGATAGATCATACAAAGTATATGTACAAGACTTTCAGTGTTTGTCTAGATTTTCCATGTATATGCAAGTGTTGCAGGCCAGGTAGGGCCATCTTCTAGGGTATCTATATATCTTCCAAGGCTATATACTGGTCTTGTAGCATGTTCGAACACATCCAACAAACAACTGCAGGAGCAATGCTCTGAAAGCTAGTGCTTCCTGGTGTGTTGTGTGATTTTTTAAAGCATATTAGAAGTTCCTGCTGAGGTACACACAGGTCTTGAATAGCTACGAATAGGTCCTGTAGGATATACACAAAATTTTGTAGTGAACTAAATACTTCTTTGGACATTTCCCACTGTTCATCCACAGTTGTACCTGTTCATAGCTCTGCCCAGTTTACTGTTGTCAACGTTTGTCTCATCCCTCCAAATTCCAATTACTAAAATTTAAAAGTTTTGGTTCACAAATTCTTCCTTCCCTTAAATTATTCAAAAGGTTACCATTGATTGCATTAAGGAAAGACTGGGAGTTTAAGGAGAGAGGAGTGGTTTAAGGAAAGACTGGAGATTTAGGGAGGATCATATTTTAAGGAGGGAGGAAAGTTTAAAAAGAGACTTGGAGTTCAACGAGGGAAAGATGGCTTATGGAAAGACTGGGGGTTCAAGGAGGGTTGGTGTTTAAGGAGAAACTGGGGGTTGCAGGAGGGGGGAGGATAGTTTAAAGAGAGACTTGATGTTCAACGAGAGAAAGATAGCTTAAGGAAAGACTGGGGGTTTAAGGAGGGTCGGGATTTATGGAGAAACTGGGATGGCAAGAGGGGGAGAATAGTTTAAAAGAGAGACTGGGAGTTTGAGGAGAGTTATTCAGCTCATCTGAACAACAGTGCAACCACTGATGTGAGGCAAAGAGACAAAGCAACGAGTTGTGCAGTTACCTACAGGGATATTTCGGGTCTGCAAAGGCAGAGGTTCATCAAAATTACTTAGCTTCGACAACGACCCCCCTCCCCCACTCCAACCTCTCATCCTCACAACACGCAGCCCTCCAATCCCTCTGCTCCAATCCTGACCTCACCATCAAGTCAGCGGACAAAGGGGGCGATATCTGTAATTGTCAACTGTAATTACAACAGTACTATGCAGTTTATTCGCGACCATTATCATAACATAACTTCATGAGAAGGTTTGGTATGCTTTTTGTTTTCTACAGCTTAACAAAGAGAAAAACTGCATAACGTATTATTATGATCAGATGAGGAGACATGATCAGTTCCCTTCTATTAACCCACTTTTATTTGATCATAACAAGTTATCTTATTTCTTTTTGAGCTATCATGCTTAAATTAAAATGCAATTACTAAGACATTTGACATTTGACAATTGCATTTAACAAGGTCCTTCATGGTAGGCCGGCCCTGAAGATTAAGTCACATGGGATCCACAGTAAGTTGGATACAAAATTTATTTGCTCATAGAAGATGGAGGGTAGTTGTGCAAGGGTGTTTTTCTGACCAGAGATCTGTGACCAAGGTGTACCCAAGGATCCTGTGCTGAGACCTTTGTTGCCTGGAACATATAAATGATTTTGATGTAGATGTAGGTGGCCTGATTAGTAAGTTTGCAGTTGGCACAAAGTTTGGTCAAGTTCTGGATATTGAGGAAGGTTATCAAAGGATCCAGCAGGATATAAATCAGTTGGAAAGTTGGACAGAGAAATGGCAGATGGAGTTTAATCTGAACAAGTTGGGATGATGCAGGACCATGAGGAGCATTTGATATATTGAGGAATCTTGGCGTGCAATGTCCATAGCATCCTGAAAGTGGCAACACAAGTAGATAAGGTGGCAAAGAAGGCATATGGCATGCCTGCCTTCACCAGTTAGGGTAATGAATGTGAAAGTTGGCACAACATGTCACAGCTGCATAAGACTTTAGGTAAACCACATTTAGAGTATTACATGCATTTTTTGTCATTACCCTAAAGGAAAGATGTGGAAACTTTGTAGATAATGCAAAAGTAGGTTACCAGGGTGTTGCTTTGATTAGAATGACTTAGCTAGAAGGAGAGATTAGACAAGCTTGCATTGTTTTTGCTGGAGCATTGGGGCTCATGGATGAACTGATAGTATACAAAAATTATGATGGGCATGGATCGAGTAGATAGTTTGAGTATTTTACCCCGGGTGGCAATGTCAAATCCTAGGGGGCATAACTTTAAGGTAAAAAGGTGAAAGTTTAAAGGAGATATGTGTGGCGAAAATTTTGCACAGAAGGTGGTAGATGCTTGGAACGCACTATCAGGAGAGATGGTAGAAGCAAATATGATAGCAATGTTTAGGAGCCATTTAGACAAACCCATGAACAAACGGGGTATAAAGGGATATAGGCCATGTCCTGGCAGATGGGATTAGTTTAGAATGGCATCATGGTCAGCACAGCAATGGTGGACTAAAGAGCCTGTTCCTCTGCTGTACTGTTCTATGTTCTAATCAGTTTAAAATGAACTAGCCGAAAATGCAAGGTTTCTTGGTGAAAGGAAAATGAAATCTATTACTCACAATCCCTCCAATCAAAATAGTAAAAACATTATGTGATACGCACACAAAAACACAGATAATATGTTTAAAAGGGTTACGGTGTCTATTACAGACAGGAAGGTAAAATAAATAGCATTTTAAAGTTCTTGAATTATGAGAGTGAAACTTGACACCACAATTGTTTTGCTGTTGTCTTGTTTCCTCAACAGTGACAGAGTTTGCAGACGTCCTTGAGATCTCAATGAATGGCTGTTTTTCCAAGTTGCTTTTTCATTGGACACTGGTTCCTGAGCTGGAGACAGACAGGGAGAGAGGAACTTGTAACGTCATTGCTGTTATTTCTTTCCTTCTCTGCCTTTTTTACTTCAAACTAGTTCTTTGATATCGGTCCATTTATGTTTTCCTGAATCTGTTCCATTGTCCTTCTGAGTTAGCAGAGCACAGCAATTCAGGCAGCATCCGAGGACAGGCAAAATCGACGTTTCGGGCAAAAGCCCTTCATCAGGAATATTCCTGATGAATGGCTTTTGCCCGAAACGTCGATTTTGCCTGTCCTCGGATGCTGCCTGAATTGCTGTGCTCTTCCAGCACCACTGATCCAGAATCTGGTTTCCAGCATCTGCAGTCATTGTTTTTACCTCGTTGATTTTAACCCTACTGCGAATCCTCTTGCAAGGATGCCTGCCTTGAAGAAGTTTTCCTCCTCTCTCTACAAGAATCTCAGGGAGTCTCTCTCTCATTGCAACTCCCAGGTCATTTCCTCAGCCCTGAAGCTCTTCCCTGACCTATCACCTTCATCTCCTTCCCCACTGACCTATTGTACTCTATACTACTCTATCCCCACCTCCACCGTCCTCTAGCTTATCTCTCCACGCTTCAGGCTCTCTGCCCTTATTCCTGATGAAGGGCTTTTGCCCGAAACGTCGATTTTGCCTGTCCTCGGATGCTGCCTGAATTGCTGTGCTCTTCCAGCACCACTGATCCAGAAAGAGATGCACCAGCCAGTGAGATGAAGAGCACCCTGGAGAACGCTCAGAGCAGAGGCAAGCTGCGCACGCGCGCCCGCCGCCGTTTCCCCGGCAACGGGCCCAGACCAAGGCCTTGCTGCTGAGCCTCTCCTGCGGGATATGTACGAATGGATCCGTGGCAACATCGCTTCTTTCCTGTCCACCGCGTCGGCAACTCCGCATGTCAGTGTACCTAACCGGAGCAGCGCTGTCCCCGTCAAGCGCAGCTATCAGAGGTGAGTCGGCGAGGCCTGCAGCAAAATAGCTGCCCCCGCATCTGTCCAAAGCTGGGCTCCTCACACCGCTACAACCCCTCTCATTCTGCAGTAAATTAAGTTTTCGGTGGTATCACTGGTATTCACACCTAACCCAGACCTTCTCCATAACCCGTGCCTCAGTCCTGGGATTCTCGCTGGGATTCTCGCTCAATGTTGTTCCCTCCTTGCAGCGCGTTTCTGTGTAACCTCCTACCTCCATAAACTGCTGCCCCGCTGTCCCTAACTTGCACCATGTTATTTCTCCCTCCCCTTTCCAACTCTTTAGTCGCTGATATACAGGCTCTTTGTCTGACAGGAATTCATTTTTTTTAAGGCTTGGGGAAAGTCAAAGGATTGGCACGGTTAAAAATCACACATCACCAGGTTATAGTCCCAACAGGTTTAATTGAAAGCTAGCACCTGGTGTTGTGTGATTTTTAACTTTGTACACCCCAGTCCAACACCGACCTCTCCAAATCATGATTGGCACAGGATATGTTGAACTTTGAGGGACACCATTAACACGACGAGATGAATTGCCTTCTGTGCTGTTAACTGCTCTATGATTGTTTTCATATCCTTCCATGCGCTTGCCCCCTCCCCATCTCTTCTTGTAAAAACCTTTTGAGATATCTGCGCTCCCTCAGTTCTGTGCACCCCCAATATTAATTACTGCAAGTTGTGCCAAGGTATGGAGCAAAGGGATGCCTTAGCCTTTAAGCTTTCCTTTCTTTAGAACATTCATTGAAACTTATTACTTAAGCTTTTGGTGACGTTGTGACCTAACATCCATTTAGGCAGTTTGGTCATCGTCATGACAGTACAGATGGAAGACATTTTAACCAATGCATGCCAGCTTTCGACAACGTTCCCGATGAAGGGCTTATGCCTGAAACATTGCTTTTCCTACTCCTCAGATGCTGCTTGACTTGCTGTGCTTTTCCAGCATCACACTCTTGACAGCTTTCTGCAACAATCCAGTCAGTCACATTTTTTCCTAGCAGTCCTGCAACTTTATTTCCCCTCGAGTAACTGTCTAATTTTTGTTCTAATTCCTTCATTGTCACTCATTAGGCAGAGTGTTCCAGGACATTACCTCTTGCTGCTTGAAAATAAGCACATTTTTCCTATGCTTATGAAATCTCTGTTCCCTGGTCCTTACCTTACCAGTTAATGGCATCAGGTTTTCTTTCTCTAAACCAGTTATGATCTTATACACCAATTCTCTCCATGTCCTTTACTGCAAGGAGAACAATTACAGCTTTGCCAAACTAATCTTGAAAACTAAATTCCCTCGAGCCTGGAAGCATTCTGGTAAATCTCCTCTGTGTCCTCTCAAAGATCCTCAAATCCATTCCAAAGTGTGGTGAGTTGAACTGGATGAAATATTCTGGTGTGGACTAAGTAGACCTTCATAATGGCTCTGTATAACTTCCTTGCTTTGTACTCAGTACCTTTCTGAAGCCCAAGGTGCCATGTCCTTTGCAGATTTGGGTGTGAATACAGGAGGAATGGTTAGTAAGTTTGCAGATGAAACCAAAATTGGTGTTGTAGTGGATAGTGAAGATAGTTATCTCAGACTACTACAGGATCTTGATCAGGTGAGCCAATAGACCAAGAAGTGACAGATTGAGATTAATTTAGATGCAGGTGAGGTGTTGCATTTTGCTAAGGCAAATTAAGGTAGGACTTACGCACTTACTGGTAAGGCCCTGGGGAGTGTTGCTGAACAAAGGAGCCCTGGAGTGCAGGTTCACAGTTCCTTGACGTTGGAGTTACAGGTAGACAAGGTAGTGAAGAGGGCATTTGGTGCGCTTACCTTTATTGGTCAGTGCATTGAGTAAAAGAGTTAGGGTATTACGTTGTGATGTGGAGGAGCCGGCGTTGGACTGCGGTGGACAAAGTTAAAAATCACACGACACCAGGTTATAGTCCAACAGGTTTATTTGGAAGCCTTAGCTTTTGGAGCACTGCTCCTTTGTCTGGTGGTTGTTGTGGGTGTACAGGACATTGGTTAGGCCATTTTTGGAATACTGCATCCAATTCTGGTCTCCCTCTTATAGGAAAAATGTTGTGAAACTTGAAAGGGTACAGAATAGATTTACAAGGATGTTGCCAGGATTGGAGGATTTGAGGGAGAGATTGAATAGGCTGGGGCTATTTTCTCGAGGGAGAGTCGGAGGCTGAGGGGTGATCTTGTAGAGGTTTATAAAAACATGAGGGGCATGGTTAGGGTGAAACAAGGTCTTTTTCCGAGGATATAGGTTTAAGGTGAGAGGGAAAAGATTGAAAAGAGAACTAAGGGGCAACATTTTCATGTAAGGGGTGATGTGTGTATGGAATGCACTGCCAGAGGAAGTGGTGGAGGCTGATACAATTACAACATTTAAAAGGCATCTGGATGGGTACATGAATAGGAAGGTTCTGGATCAGTGGTGCTGGAAGAGCACAGCAATTCAGGCAGCATCCGACGAGCAGCAAAATCAACCATGAATAGGAAGGGTTTAGAGGGATATGGGTCAAATGCTGACAAAGGGACTAGATTCATTTAGGATATTGGTCAGCGTGGATGAGTTGGACCAAGGGGTGTGTTTCTGTGCTGCACAACTATGACTCTATAGCATTCCCTCAATATGTCCTACCACCTTCAAAGATCTACGTGCATGAATCTCAGAGTCTGTCTATGCCTGCACATTCCACAGAACTGTACTATTAAGTTGGTGTTGCTTCTCCCTCTCCTTACTCCCGAAATGCATTATTTCACCCTTCTCTTTTCTCAATTCTTTCTGTCACTTGTCTGCCCATTCTGCTGGCTTTTTGTGTTCTGTTGCAGTTGAATGATATCCTCTTTTATGGTGCCATCAGTAAAGTTTGAAAGTTTACTTCAAGTTAACTATATCAAAATTATTTATAAGTATCAAAAGTGGCACTGATCCTTGGGGAACACCACTGCCTATCATCCTGTCATCTGAAAAGCAGTTGTGTTCTCTACAATTAATTTTCATCCAAAATGACACCGTTAAGTCTCAGTGAGTCTTCAATTTTGTCAATAGCCTTTTATGTGTTACTTTATCAAAGGCTTCCTTAAAATCCATGTGTATATCATCCCCTCTATCTCCTTCATCAATCTTCTCTGCTACTTCATCAAAACCATTTAGATGAATCAAACCATTCATAAATTAACTCAAATGTCTCCCAAGTGCCTGATGAGTTTTTACTTCCCTGATTATTGTTTCTAAAACCTTAACGACCAATGAGGTGAAATTAACTGACCTAAGAAAGTCTTTGCACCTTGTCTTAGCACTTTCCAAATCTCTGGCACCTCTCCTGTATCTTCGGAAGAACGGAAGATTATGGCAAGCCCTTCCACTATCTTAACCCTAACTACTTCTAGCAATATGGAATGCAAGCCAAGCAGTCTAAACACCGCACGCTTTTTGGTACATCCTGCCTTTCAATTTACACTATGCATGTTACTCCTACTGTCTCTACTTCTGCCAGTATTTTGTTAATGACCTCTTGCTTGGTAAATATCAATACAAAATACTCAGTATTCTAACCTTACCCTATGCCTCTTCACAGAGAGTACCTCCTTTGGCCCCATCGGCCCCTCCTTCCTGCTTACACAAAACCTGTAGAAAATCTGTGAATTCTCTTTGATGATATCTGTTGTTCTCTTCTTATATTCTCTCTTGATTAGTCTTATTTTCCTCTTCACCACCCACTCCACCTATTGTAATGGCATTGCACTTGAAGAAATCAGCTGACGTACATCATACTTCATTATATCATATTCTTGATCACCCTTGTCATTCAAATTTTTTTTTGTTTTTTGATTCCCTAGGCTTTCATCTTATTGGAAAGCAGATAGCCTGTTCCTTAAGTCTTTTGTTAATGATTACCCTTTATTCTTTTACAGATTCATGGGGACTTTACCATATTTTGGTAAAGCTGCCATGAATCTCCACTGTATAGTTCTTGCACATCTGTGATTTTATGGCAGATTTCCTCTATATTCCATCTCTCTGTCACTGTTTAGAGGCCAATGGGATATGAACATATACAATGAACACACCCTTTTTGCTTCTCAACTCCAATCAGACACATTTTGTCCTTGCTTCTGCAAGAATGGTCTCTCTTTTTCAACATTGCAATGTCAACCAGCACCCCACCTATTTTTATTCATTCCCAAGCATTTATGAAGACTTTGTTTCTCATAATGCAAACCACCATGTTTTTATATTTTAAATTATGTTTCCATTAATGCCACTACGTCATATCCCCACACAGCTATTGTGTAGAACCTCACCTTTTCCCATATGCAATGAACATATATAATGAACACACCCTTTTTGCCTCTCAACTGTAACCAAACAAATTTTGTCCTTGCTCCTGCAAGGATGTCCTCTCTTTTTCACCATTACAATGTCAACTCTCACCAGTACCGGCACCCCACTTCTTTTTATTCATTCTCAAACATCAATGAGCATTTTGTTTCTCAGAATACAAGCCACCAAGTTTTTGTGTTTTAAATTATGTTTCCATAAAGTTTTTTTTTCCACACTCATTGAACCTGTATGTGTCATTTTGATGACTCTGTCATCCTCACCACAGGGGTCGGGGAGTCCAGAACTAGAGGGCATAAGTTTAGGGTGAGAGGGGAAGGATATAAAAGAGACCTAAGGGGCAACTTTTTCACGCAGAGGATGGTACGTGTATGGAATGAGCTGCCAGAGGAAGTGGTGGAGGCTGGTACAATTGCAACATTTAAAAGGCATTTGGATGGGTTTATGAATAGGAAGGGTTTGGAGGGATATGGACTAGATTGGGTTGGGATATCTGGTTGGCAAGGACGAGTTGGACCGAGGGGTCTGTTTCCGTGCTGTACACCTCTATGACTCGCCTTCCCATCTATTAAGTCATTAATACATGTATTATAAATAATTGTGGCCCAGCACTGATCCTTGTGGCATTTCACTAGTTACAAGTTGCCATCCTGAAAATACTTCCTTTTGAGCCTGTACTTTCTCAGCTCCCTCCCTAGTTTGATGATAGGATTTCAATACTACTTCGTACTATGTTGTTGGTTCCAACATGTACCAGAAGTCCTGGCTCACACCCTTCTCCCTGCAGAATATATTAAATCTTCATTGCTAATATTATTATGAAGCATCTTGTGTGGGTAAGTGTGCCTTTGCAGTCTTGTTATCATTACATCATCATGGTACACTGCACTATTTGCAATTTTCAGTGGTGCTGTGGACACGAACATCAATAAAGTGTTTGGCTTTGTGAGAACTTCAGAATTGTAGATTGCTGATATGATGCAAGGAACAATACAGCACAGGAACAGGCCCATCAGCCCCCCGCAATCCTGTGCCAACACATCTTGCTGCCCCAGCACTGATCCTTGTGAAGCATCACGAGTCACAACCCTCAATTTCAAAAAGCATCCTACCACTACCCCCTGTCTCCTATGACTAAGCTATTCTGTATCCATCTTGCGAGTTCACCCCGATACCAAATGACTTCATGTTTTCTATCAGTCTGCCAATGTGGGACCTTGTCAAAGGTTCATTGAATGAATGGCTATAATAGGATTTCTGAAAGGAAAGCTGAGCTGATGTTCTGAAAATATTTTTGGAGAACGATTCCTTTGCATGTAAACAGTGATGCAAATCATTTCATTGTCAAGTGATGTCAAGATTGTTTAGCAACTTGTTTGGACCCTTTAAATAGCACCAAGGCAGTGAGGAAAAATTAAATGGTTGCCAAATAAGTTTTAATGGAGAATAAGATTCTTTAAAAAGCAGATTTCCCAGTGGATTAATATGCTGTTACTCACAAGAAACTTTTTAAAACAGCATATTTTTCCACACTGAAAGTAAATCTCTCAATGCTGTTTCTGAAATTCATTTCATTTTGGTCTTCTTCTGTCCCAGTGTCCAGACTTCTAATGATGAAATTGAATGGATATCAGTAAAAAGGCAAAGGCTGGGTAAGTTTGTATTTATAGGATAACATTTTTCAGTTGAACAGAAGGAATTGTATTACTGTCCTGCAATGTGTGCTTACATTATTCTGTCCAATTCCCTTAGCCAGTGGCAAATGGAAAGCATTGATCTTTTACGATCAAGACTTGATTTAGACCCCAAGGTTCTGCCACTGTAGAGCAGAGGTTGGAGAGTTTTATGAAGAAAATCATGGAAAATGGTGGCTACAAAACAGAAACTAGCCTGGAGACTTTCAATCATTGCTGCAGTAACAATGCCTAGGAATCCTCTCTGTTGCTTGTGATTTTTTTTTTCTTGGCAAATCATGTGGTAGAAGTAAACCTCCTGAAGTTGTGTCAAACAACAAAATGGTTTTCTGTTGTGCTCTAATAATTTTTAAAAATGTATCTTATCAAGTCAAATGAGTTTACTTGAGAGTGTTCAAGTAAAATTAAGTAGAAGAGAGATGTTTGAAAGCAGACAGAAAGCACAGACAAATTTGGGAAGAAGTTCTGGAAAGCAGAGCAATGTGGTGCCTGATGGTCATGTTGAAGAGGAAGAAGGAGGCTCTAAAATACAAGGTTGGAGGAGATGATTAGGGTTTATAGGGCACAAGAAGGGATGTGAATCTGGAAATTCATTTGTTCGAGAACGTGAAGCTTGATTATCAATGTTGGGATATGTCGTAAGAGAAGATTTTGAACTGTATAATGTACAGTTGCAGAACTTGTGGAAGCAGGTCAACCATGTTGAACAGACCATACTCATATATTTAATTTGGCACTAAAAGACTTAGAGAGATTTACAAGAGCTTATTGTAAATAGATAGTGTTGCTGAACAAAAAGACCTTGGAGTGCAGGTTCATAGCTCCTTGAAAGTGGAGTCACAGGTAGTTAGGATAGTGAAGAAGATGCTGAACTGATCTGACACTTCACCAGGAAGAGGTTGGCTCCAGGCTGCTATCATACATCTTTTTGCAACTAGGGAGGGGTTAGCAGGGATCTTGCAGTAGACCATTAACCCTATTTCTCCAGCCAATCAAAGGAAAACTGAAGTAAATTGACTTTTGCTGGAAGAAAACAAATTGTTCTTTTTTTCCTAGGTGAATTTGTGAACACAGTTAAGAAGTCTGTATCTGGGTTTGTCACCTATATAAGGTCAGTGGCACCATTTGGTCACAAGGTCATGCAAGTGGACTCCAAATCCACCAAACAGAAGAAGCCAGACCAACCAGTGAAACAGGTCAGTGCTAACATTAGTCAAAGCTGAGCAGGTGAAAATAGTCAGACAAAGATAATAACTAATGTTCGATCATTTCCATAACATATTTTGTTTGTTGACACACCAGTAATTCTTAGTGTGTAGATTGCCCCTGTGGTGTGAAACTGAGTGATTGTCCTGGTGAGCTTTGCTACTCCAAGCCACAAACTGATTAAAAACAAAGTTTAATATGTTTTAATGACTATTTTGACACGCTTAAAAGCGCCACAGAGATGGCTGCTAGAATTTTGTGATTGGACTTAGAAGTAACTTTGCAAACGTTGTCTTGGATAAGCAAGGCCTCACATAACTCCTGATAGGACTGCAGTTGTGTTATGAACTGCCACAGAAACTGACTGTTTCCAAGAAGCCCTACACAATAACAACAAAATTGCAAGTTACTCCTCTCCTAATAGAAGATGAATTCAAATTAATTTCTACTTAATGTCTGGTATGGTCTGTACACAGTTGCATATTTGTAATGCAAGCCTTTGTCTTAATGACACCTATTTAATCTGCTTGTTGCATCTCATGAAAGGTGGCTCCCATAGTGCTGAATGGAACTGTATTTTAATCATACAATTTAAAATTCGCAGTAAGATCAGGGGTCAACTCTGATTCTTTTGTCAGCTACTGGCACTATCAAAACCTCTAACTCAGAGTCATAGAGTTGTACAGCATGGAAACAGACCTTTCGATCCAACTCATCCACGCCAACCAGATATCCTAAACTGATTTAGTCTCATTTGCCAGCATTTGGCCCATATCCCTCTAAACCCTTCTGTAATGATTGGGACAAGGTTGACCTTATTACTACAGTGTTCTTGTTTGGGGTTGTTAACCTGGACCAATTAGGAACCTCGTTAACAAGGTCAATCACGATACCTTTCTATTCAAATCAAGATATGTTATAATTGTACCAGCCTTCTCCACTTCCTCTGGCAGCTCATTCAATACATACATCACCCTCTGCATTAGAATGTTGCCCCTCAGGTCCCTTTTAAATCTTTTCCCTTTCACCTTAAATCTATGCCCTCTAATTTTGGACACCTCCCTTGGAAAAAGACCAAGACTATTCACCCTATCCATGCCCCTCATGATTTCCTCTGACACAGCAAGGAAAATAACCCTTGCTGATTCACCCTCTTTCTATAACTCAACCCTCCAATCCTGGCAACATCCTTGTAAATCTTTTCTGAACCCTTTAAAGATTAACGGTATCTTTCTTATAGCAGGGAGACCAGAAGTGAACACAGCATTTCAAACAGTGGCTTAATCAATGTTTTGTACACCCACAACATGACATCCCAATTCCTATACCCAATGCACTGACCAATGAAGGCCAGTGTGCCGGATGTATTTTTCACCACCCTGTCTACCTGCGATTCAAGGAATTATGCACCTGCACTCCAACGTCTGTTTGTTCAGCAACACTCCCCAGGGCCCTACCATTAAAGTCTAAGTCCTGCCGTGATTTGCCTTTCCAAAATGCAGCACCTCACATTTATCTGAATTAAACTCCTTCTGCCATACCTTTACCCATCTGATCAAGATTCCATTGTACTGTGAGGTAACCTTCATCGCTGTCCACTACATGACCAATTTTGGTGTCATCTGCAAACTTAGTAACCATACCTCCTAGGTTCTCATCCAAATCATTTCTATAAATGATGAAAAACAGTGGCCCCAGCACTTTTCCTTGTGGCACTCAAAGCACAAAGAACATTACAGCACAGGAACAGGCCCTTTGGCCCTCCAAACCTGCGCCAAACCATATCCTTTATCTAAATCTGCCATCTCTTTTCTAAGGATGGGTATCCCTTTGCTCCCTGCCCATTCATGTGTCTGTCTAGCTACATCTTAAATGACACTATCGTTCTCCTTCCGACCACCTCTGCTGGCAAAGCTTTCCAGGCACCCACCACCCTCTGCATAAAGAACTTTCCATGTATATCTCCTCAACTTTTCTCCTCTCACTTTGAACTTGTGATCCCTCGTAATTGAGTCCTCCACTGTGGGGAAAAATCTTCCTGCTATCCACCCTGTCGACACCTGTCATGATTTTGTAGTCCTCAATCAGGTTCCCCCTCAACCGTCTTCTTTCCAATGAAAATAATCTGAATCTACTCAACCTCTCCTCACAGCTAGCACCCTCCATACCAGACAACATCCTGGTGAACCTCCTCTGTACTCTCTCCAAAGGTGACTCCACTGGTCACAGGCCTCCAGTCTGAAAAGCAATCCTCCACCATTACTTTTGTTTCTGGTGACTTGTTTTTCTATTGACCTGGCTATTAGTTTTGGTTTTTAATATCTCCAGATTTATTTTGTTGAATCTTTGCATTTTAAATGGGTTTTGAATTGCACATTCAGGAGAGTTATTTAAACGTGGGAAGAACATGGTGTTGAAGAAACAATTTAAGGCATTCCCTGTAATGCCTTAAATTTAAGTCTTCATCGCGGGACTGAGACTGAGATTACTTTATTTTAGTGCAAATATGATTTACACTTAGATTGTTAGATGGTTTGATTATTAGATATTTTGAAAAATACAATATTAAATTTATGATGAGCAAAATTTATGATGAACACGTGTGTGTGCGTGCATGCATCCCCATGTTTGCTATCCAATTTTATTAAGCATAAATGAATAACAGCTTGTGAGTAAACTGCTCCATCTGCTAGTCCACATGAAAGGTAGTATACGAAAGTTGTAGGATCAATCTCTGAGCTTGTCTGGGGATGAATGGTTCATGACTCCATAGTTTGGGGGACAGATAGGAGGTTCTGTGGGAAAGAGAGCGAGACTCACAGTTCGTGTGTTGCCTTCCAGGTGCCTGGGTTCGTGATGTCTCTGATCGTGTTTTCAGGATCCTTGAAGGGGAGGGGGAGCAGGCCCAAGTCATGGTCCACATAAGCACTAACAACGTAGGTAGGAAAAGGGATGGGGATTTAACGCAGACATTCAGGGAGTTAGAGTAGAAGCTTAGTGCTAGAAAACAGAGTTGTTTTCTCTGGTTTGTTGTCCTTACCACGTGCTAGTGAGGCAAAGAGTAGGGAGAGAGAGAAGTTGAACACGTGGCTGCAGGGATGGTGCAGGAGGGAGGGTTTTGGATACCTGGATAATTGGGGCTCATTCTGGAATAGATGGGCCTTCTCCAAACAGGGTAGTCTACACCTGAATCAGGGATACCAATATCCTGGGGGGAAATTTGCTAATGCTCTTCAGGACGGTTTAAACTACTTCAGCAGGGGGATGGGAACCTAAATTGTAGTTCCAGTGTCCAGGAGGTTGAGAGTAGTGAGGTCAGACATGAGGATTCAAGGTCACAAGAATTCACCAGGAAACAAGAAGGTGGTTTGAAGCATCCGGAATAAAGTGGATGAACTTGCAGCCTGGGTTGGTACCAGGAACTTCCATGTTGTGACCATTTCGGATCATGGATAGAGCAGGGGCAGGAATGATGGTTGCAGGTTTGGGAATTAGATTTTTCAGTAAGAACAGAGAAGATGGTAAAAGATGGGGAGGTATGGCATTGTTAGTCAAGGATAGTATTACGGTGGCAGAAAGGACGTTTGAGGACTTGTCCACTGAGGTAGTACGGGCTGAGGTTAGAAACAGGAAAGAAGAGGTCACACTATTGGGTGTTTACTATCGACTTCTGAATAGTTCCAGAGATGTAGAGGAAAGGATAGCAAAGGTAATTCTGGACAGAAGTGAGAGTAACAATGTAAATGTTATGGGGTCTTTAACTTGCCAAATATTGATTGGAAATACTTTCGCACGAGTACTTTAGATGCATCACCTTTTGTCCAATGTGTGCAGGATGGTTTCCTGACACAGTACGTAGAAAAACCAACAAGGGGCAAGGCCACATTGGATTTGGTACTGGATAATGAACCTGGCCAGGTGTTAGGTTTGGAGATTGGTGAGTACTTCAGTGATAATGACCACAATTCGGTTATGTTTACTTTAGCAGTGGAAAGGGATAGGTATATAATGCAGGGCAAGGGTTATTGCTGGGAGAAAGGCAATTATGATGCGATTAGGCAAGATTTAGGATGCATAGAAGGATGGGTTAGTAAATTTGTGGATGATGCTAGGGTCGGTGGATTTGTGGATACAGCTGCAGGATGTTGCAAGTTACAGAGGGACATGGATAAGCTGCAGAGCAGGGCTGAGAAGTGGCAAATGGAGATTAATGTGGAAAAGTATGAGGTGATTCACTTTGGAAGGAGCAACAGGAATAAAATGTACTGGACTAATGGTAAAATTCTTGGTAGTGTGGATGAGCAGAGAAATTTCAGTGTCCATATACATAGATCCCTGAAAGTTGCCACCCGGGTTGATAGCGTTGTTAAGAAAGCATTTGGTGTGTTAACTTTTATTGGTAGAGGGATTGAGTTTCGGAGCCATGAGGTCATGCTGCAGCTATACAAAACTCTGGTGCAGCCGCACTTGGAGTATTGTGTACAGTTCTGGTCACTGCATTTTAGGAAGGATGTGGAAACTTTGGAAAAGGTTCAGAGGAGATTTACTAGGATGTTGCCTGGTATAGAGGGAAGGTCTTATGAGGAAAGGTTGAGGAACTTGAGGCTATTTTCATTAGAGAGAAGACGACTAAGAGGTGACTTAATCAAGACATATAAGATAATCAGAGGGTTAGATAGGTTGGACAGTGAGAGCCTTTTTCTTTGGATGGTGATGGCTAGCACGAGGGGGCATAGCTTTAAATTGAGGGGGTGATAGATATTGGACAGATGTCAGAGGTAGTTTATTTACTCAGAGAGTAGTAAGGGTTTGGAACGCACTGCCTGCAACAGTAATTGACTCGGTAACTTTAACAACATTTAAATGGTCATTGGATAAACATGGATGAAAATGGAATAGTGTACGATAGATAGGCTTTTGATTGGTTCCATTGGTCAGCGCAATATTGCAAGCCAAGGGGCCTGTACTGCACTTTTCTATGTTCTATGATTCATTAGTGATCTATACTCAAGTGCCTCATCTCAGTTGCAATCTAGTCTCAGCAATTCCTACTCCATTGTAGCTAGGGAAATGCAAATTGGGGGTGATCAGGCTATGATACCTTCTATGTCTAATATCCTGTGAAAATTCATGTTTTGGACTCTCTCACAATGAAATGGCCATTACAATTTCTGACACTTAAGAGGGAAGAAAAGTAAGGAGAAATAATATAGGGGAGGTAATGACCTAGCTGGACTGTTATTCTGGATACCCAGATAATGTTATGGGACTAGGGTTCAAATCCTGCCATGCCAGATGGTGGAATTTGAATTCAATGAAAATCTGAAATTAAGAGTCAAATGATGACCATGAATCCATTGTCGACTTCGGAAAAATCCATCTGTCTCACTCATGTCCTTTTGGAAAGGACATAAGACCACATTTGGAATATTGTGTTCAGTTCTAGGTCGCCTCATGTGGAAGCTTTAGAGAGGGTGCAAAGGAGATTTACCAGGATGCTGACTGGACTGGAGGGCATGTCTTATGAAGAAAGTTTGAGGGAGCGAGGGCTTTTCTCACTGGAGCGAAGAAGGATGAGAGGTGACTTTGTAGAGGTGTGCAAGATGGTGAGAAGCATAGATAGAGTGAATAGTCAGAGACATTTTCCCAGGGCAGAAATGGCTATCACAAGAGGGCATAAATCATGATTGGAGGAAGTTTCAGGGAAGATGTCAGGGCTTGGTTCTTTACACAGAGTGTGGTGGCACTGCCACCAGTGGTAGTAGAGTCAGATACATTCAGGAAATTTAAACGACTTTTGGATAGGCACAAGGATGATAAGAAAACGAAGGGTATATAAGTTAGTTAATCTTAGAGTAGGATAAAAGGTTGGACAACATCAAGAGCCAAAGGGCCTGTACTGTGCTGTACTGTTGTATATTCTATATCAACTACCTGGTCTGGCCTACACGTGACTCCAGACCCAAAGCAATCTGGTTGAATCTTAATAGGTCTCTGGGCAAGTAGGGATAGGCAATAAATACATGCCTAGCCAGTGATGCCTCTTCCTGTTAATGAATAACTAGCCCTCGTACCAGAGTGTACTTGCCACTTGCCTAATCATCCAAAGTATAATTATTGTTTTCCTTTTACTTTGGTACTCTTACAAATTGCCCGAATGAATGCAAGACAAAAACTTAGATAAAATGTGTCTTTCGAACAATATTCAAGTTTGGTAGTTTTGAATTACTACAAACTAAACCGTTCAAGTGTAAACATTTGGAGAATTGGAGGTTTATATAAATCATAACATTATGGCAGTCTGTGAAGGTGGCAGATAGGCTTTTTATATTTAAAAAAAGTAGATTGTATGAGATTCTGGATTTTATTAGTAGAGAAATGGAGTACAAAACTTTGAAGTGTTTTCTAAATCCCTGATTTGTTTCCCTGTGGAAAGACGAGAAAAACTTGGATGGACCCTCTAATAGAAGAAAAGGGTCAGGAGAAGACTTATGGGAGGTCTCTGATTAAGAGGGGATTTGATAGCTTAGACAGTTTTCTGAGTGGGAGAAAGGTCTAGAGGATGTAGATTCACAATAGTTCCCAGCTGAATTAGTGTGTAGACGAGAATTTTTTTATTGTGCAGTGATTCAGTGTGACCTGGAACACCCAACCCGGGAAAGCAGAATGAAGTAGTGCTAACTTTTCCTAACCAGAAAGAGAGAGAACTTTCGTGCTAATCTCTGCTGTAAATCATTGGGATGGATGTAGCTCTCGTCCATTTACTGCAATTTGCTGGGGGAATCCCATTTTTTTGGAGCACATTAAAATGGCTTCTTGTGAGCTTTATTTGTCTGGGTTTTGTCTACGAATACTTGGTGTTGGTATTCATCAAAAAGAGGGAATTGGTAGACAATGATATGAGGGATGGGAGTGTTGAATTTCTAAGACAAGTTACTATTAAAAAGGAAGAGGTGTAGCGTACCTTTAGAACATATCAAGGTAGATAAATCCATGGGTCCTGATGGGATCTATCCCAGAATATTGAGGGAGGCAAGAGAACCAATTGCTGGAGCATTGACAGACATCAGAGGTCCCAGAGAGCTAGAGAATAGTCAGTGTGATTCCATTGATTAAGAAGGGTCGCAGAGATAATCCAGGAAATTACAGGTTGGTGGTAGGGAATTTATTAGAAAAGATTCTCAGGGGCAAGATCTGTAACAATTTCGAAGCAAATGGACTTCTTAGCAATAAACAGCAGTGGAGTTGATGCCTCACTAAATTGATCAAATTCTTTGAGGAGGTGACGAAGAAGATTGAGAGAAAAGTGGTTGATGTTGTTTACATGGACTTCTTTCATGAGGTCCCTCATGGCAAACTGGTGTAAAAGCTGAAGTCACATGGTGTCAGGGGTGAGCTGGCAAGATGGATACAGGACTGGCTCAGTCATAGGAGACAGAGGGTAGCAGTGGGAAAATGCTTTATGGAATGGAGGGTTGTGACTAATGGTATTCCACAAGGATAGTCCTGAGACCTCTGCTGTTCGTGGTCTACATAAACGATTTTGAGGAGAAAACAGCTTGTCTAATTAGTCAGTTTGTGAACGATACAAAGATCATGGAGTTGCAGACAGGAGGATTGTCAGAGGATACATCAGGATATAGATCAGTTGGAGGCATGGGCAGAAAAATGGCAGATCAAGTTTAATCCGGACAAACATGAGGTGATGCATTTTGGAAGGTCAAGTAATGGTGGAAATTAAACAGTGAATGGCAGAGCTCTTAGGAGTATTCATATGCAGACGAATTTGGGTGTGCAGGTCCACAGATCACTGAGGGCTGCAGCGTTGGTAGATAAGGTAGTAAAAATGCCTATGGCCTGCTTGCCTTCATTGGAAGGCGTATTGATAGACATGTTATGCTGCAGCTTTATCGATCTTTAGTTAGACCACACTTGGAATATTGCATACAATTCTGGTCCCCACACTACCAGAAGGATATGGATGTTTAGGAGAGGGTACAGAAAAGGTTTACCAGGACGTTGACTGGTATGGGGAAATTTAGCTATGAAGAAAGATTGGATAGACTCGATTTGTTTTCACTGGAACAAAGGAGGTTGAGGGGTGTCCTAATAGAAGTTTATAAGATTGTGAATAGCATGGATAGAGTGGGAAGTGTGAGGTTTTTACCAGGGTAGTGGAGTCAATTCCTGGAAGCCACAGTTTCAAGGTTTGGGGTGTGGAAGTAGTTTAAAAGGGATGTGCAAGGCAAGTTTATCACACGAAGGGTGGCGAGTGCGCTGCCAGAGCAGGTGGTGGAAGCAGACACAATAACAGCATTCAAGAAGCACCTGGACAAATACATGCATAGGAAAGGATCCTGTAAGTGAAGATGTTTTAGTATGGAAGGGCAAAATGTATTGGTGCAGGCTTGGAGGGCTGAAGGTCCTGTTCCTATACTGTATTGGTCTGTGTTCAAGTTGCATACATTACTTTTTAATTGTCCATTTGATGCAATAGAGAAAGTGAGGTCTGAACATGTTGGCGATCAGAGTCAAAAAGTGTGGCGCTGGAAAAGCACAGCAGGTCAGGCAGCATCCAAGAGCAGGAGAATGAATGTTTTGGGTATAAGCCCTGATTCTTGATGAAGGGCTCATGCCCGAAACGTAGATTCTCCTGCTCCTCGGATGCTGCCTGACCTCCTGTGCTTTTCCAATGCCACACTTTTCGACATTTGATGTAATGCACGACTGAGACAGCCCCTGCTAAGTAAAAACACCATATTTATTGCAAAAGAGACTATTTTATCCTGCAGTTCTGTATCATTAAACCAGGAGTTCTTAAACTAGGATATGAACCCCATTAGAGTCACAAGGCAGCATTTTGGTTTCATCAGCTCTGAGTGACAAAGCTTGGCCTGTGTTTTGACAGCTGTGAGGCTCCTTGGAAGTTTGTGCCTTTTGCCTTGATAGCCATACAACTTCAGTCTATAAAAAAATGTTTCTTTTAAAAACTCTGTAATTCAAATTTTTTTTTCCCTCCTTCCCCATCTACTCTGAAAAACTCTCTGGGTCATGCCCACACAACAATTCTTTTAACTTGCCAACCAACACCTGCTCTGTTAACCCCCTTCTACCTCCAAATTTTCATTTTCATAAGATCACATGAAATCTGAGGCATTAAGGTGGAGTGACTTTGGAAACAAATTATGGGGAGCAATACAATAGACTATCTGGTAAAAATAGGTGGTGGAAACAGATTCAGTAGTGATTTCGGAAGAGAGTTGGATAAGTACTTGAAAAGGAGATCATGTTAAAGCTATAGGGTAAGAGTGAGGAAGTGGATCTAATTGGATAGCTCCAGTAGAGAGGCAACGTGAACTGTATGGTTTCCTGTAATGTATTGTACAGTGTTTTAGTTCTAAGTTGTGAAAGGCTGTCCAAGGAACTGTATACTCCAGCATCAAGAAATGGCAGTTTAGAAATTAGAGAAATTTAGATTTAATGGCCAATGCAGGTTCATGCTTTTAAGTACTTATACTAGCCTTCTCTTACCATTCCATGATCCGCTTTCAACATTGTTTTTGTTTTAAATACATATAGCTTATTGTTTGCTCTAAATATATTATGATGGCTTAACTGCCTGAAGTTCTGATTTTAATAAGGTTGTTTTTGGGACTGTTGATAGTTGGGTTAATAGCGTAGATTTATTCTTAGTTTTGTTTCCCCCCTTTCCAACCAGTTAGCCTTCACTTCTTGGTTTTGAAGGTTGTGTGTCAGGCTCTATTTTAAAGACTTGAGCATATAATCTAAACAATTGCTATAGAGAGTCCTCCATTGTCAAAGGTCCTGTCTTTCTAATGAGACATTAAACTGAGAAACCATGTCTGTTGGACGTAAAAAAAAATTCCCATGGCTTTATTCAGAAACCAAGTGCGTTTTCTTATGTTCAGTTCAGCATTTATCTCCATAAAAGACGTAAAACCAGATAATTTGATGTTTTTAAATCTCTTACTATTTGTGGGATTTGTTTTTCATAAAATGGCTGCTACTTTTTTACAGTCAGCAACGTTATGAGAATGTTAAAAGGGTACTGAAAGGGTTAATTACTGTGATACTGATAGTGATACTGATTATCCAACAACTTGCAATTCAGTGGACTATCTCTCTTTATCATAAGTTGCTGGCTAATTTTCATGTTAAGATCAAGGTGCATTGATTTTATCTCACAAATTATGACTCAATGTGTCAGGAAAGAATGAGTGTCGAACAAGGCATAAAAAGAAAACAAGCTACAATTAACATATTTTGTCATGCATGCAACTATCTAGGATGTTTATTTGTATAGTTGAGAACAATTATTTAGCATTAATGTTGTGTTTCCTTCTTTAAAGATTCTTTCCTCCTCCCTGACTGACATTTCTTATTGCGGTGCTGGTGAATCTTTACCAAGAACAGATTTAAATTTAGGTAAGAGCATGTTTTGACAGGATGGTGTTCTATTCGTGCGGGTCAGATCTTCAATTTGCCTGCCAACCGTCTCTCAGTATTTCTTTACTACTTTTTCTCCTTATCATATTTAAAGTTTGAGCCTGTAGCAATTAGATACCAGAGACCAGACCACTAACCAGTCTTCATGCCATTTTAATAAATCATACACCAGAGCCATGCATCAAGAAACCTATTAGACCTCTGGCTGTTATCATCTCTGATTGTACATTTTTATGATTAAATTACATTCTGAAAATGTAAGATCTGGCCCATGTTACTCCTTGGCTAAATGTCCAGTCACTTCCTTGGCCCTCTGCAGCAACTTTCAGATTCACAACTTTGTTTGCTGCAGACCTGCAACCTGTCAGTTTTGCTGATGCCAAAACTTCATTTTCTATCGCATGGGAACAAGGGTAACACAGCTCACAGCCTATAATTCTGTATTTTTCCATTATCATAGGTAGTTTGTGGGATTCCCTTACACACTCTCCTGCCCCATCTCCACGTTTGTCCCCCAACCAACCTTGAATAACATGCCCTCCTATCTTTAGACTTTATCACTCCAATTGAATCCATTATTCTCATATGATTCTGTTCAATGTTAATCTCTATATTTTTACTATTCTTAGTTTGTCATTCAGTCTAGACCCAACCTCCCCATTCATGCTGGAATGAATGAGGAGGAGCTGGATCTTGACCTTTGGGTTGATGCACCATATCTGTGGGCTGGGACAGGTAGACAAAACACAACAAAGGAACACACTCTGGCCCCCTTTTTCTTTAGGAGAAACATGACCTTTTTGAATGTGTAGGGTGAGGGGCAAAGATAGCCAGAAAGCTTATAAGCTGCAGAGAGGTACACATACAGGATGCTACAGTGAATATATATTTACTAAGCAGGAAACATCTTAGGAGACAGAAACGCAGTTTAGAAAGAAAGACAGTGTAATCATTAAGGTGTTTTAAATCTTTATAGAATGTGTGAGGTCGCAAGTTTGTTAATCAGATTTGCCTGCTAGAGAGCCTTGGTTTCCTGTAGTTGTACTCATCAAATTGAGGAATGTTAAAGATTAGAAGATGAGATTTTAGACACTCCAGTGCCTAATGTTAAATACTTCATTGTGTCAGATTAGATACATAACGAGGTTCCCTTTAATTTGCCATAGTGAGTTTCACCCCTCAAACCTGGTAGAGAGTCTTGTTGTGTCGCAGTGTGATATCTTTTCCATTTAAATTGGATTGCCAACTGAATCATTTTTGTTGCCTACAGAGAACAAAACTAAAATAAAGAAGCCTAGTTAGCATGGTGTTGGAGGTCAGTCATCATAGCTACAGAGCATTACTGCAGGCGTACCTCACGATAGTGTTGTAGGCCCAGTCAGTTTCCACTGCTTCACCCATTACTTTCCCTTCATCACGAGTCCAGGGATGTTACCTGGTTGCACCATTTGTGACTCCTCAGAACATGAAAAAGTTAATGTGTAGCAAGACACATTCAGTGTCCAATTTGGGCTGATAAATAGCCAATAATATTTGCGCCAAGCAATGACCATCTCAAACAAAATACAATCTGTTCTGCAACATTTAATTACATTATCTTTGCTGAATCCCCCACTATCAACATCCCGGGTGATTACCATTGACTAGAAACTGAACTACACCAGCCAAGACATGGGAGTACTCAATGAATGGCAAGACATGAAGAAGCTGAAGAACAGAGGGATCTTTTGTCCACAGACCTTTTAAGGTAACAGGGCAGTTAATAGGCTAGTTCGGAAGGCATACAGGATACGTGCCTTTATTCGTCAAGGCTTAGAATATAAGCGCAGAGACATGGGAAGGTTGTGATTGTGAAGGATGCAGAAGAGAGACACCAGGATATTGCCTGGAATGGAGCATTTCAGCTATGAAGAGAAGCTGTGTAAGCTCCAGTTACATACTTTTGAACAGAAATGGTTGAGTAGGGACCCGATAGAGATGTATAATATCATGTGAGACATGGACAGGGTGAATAGGAAGCAATGTCTTCCTTCCTTGAAGCGGTCACTGCTTCCCAGTGGTTGCTCTGTCAGCTTCTGACGTAGGCTGTTTCAGACAGCAAAACCTACTCCATGGATCCTAAGTTGTTCAGGATCAAGTCCTTTCCAGAAAAAGGTATATTGACCTTGCTCTTCCTTTAGTTGCCCTTCTCCAGCTCTGTGGGTCTCACTCAGAGCAATGATGTCAAAGATGAATTTTTGGAGTTCCCGGGCAACAAAGGCAGTTCTCCTCTCTGGCTGGTCTGAGTTTGGGTTATCCATCAGAGTTTGCATATTCCAGATTCCAAATTTCATATTTCACTTCTCGATGTTTTTCGACCGGATAATGGTGATCCCTCTGGCTTTCCAGATAGGTTGGGGTGAAGCAGACTATTTTTAGGGCCCCTTTTCTAGCCCCCTCCCAGTTCAGGGTGAGCAGAGTGGATCATAAATAGGGCTGCTCAGACTGAATACTGCTATCAAACTTACCTGCTTCTGTCCAAACGTTGAGTGACTGAATAAAGTATTCACCGCTTTCGTGCCTGTCCTTAACTAGAAGCTTCCAGCCCTCACATTGCCTGCTCCCGCTGCCCTCCCCCAAAAGACTTAAAGAAATAATCCACTGAGAGAAGATGCCTGTGTGTGTATTTGTTTAAAGTATACTTGATGTTGCACTCCAAGAAGCACATGATACTTCACAAACAGATTCCAATGGCATGGAGCCCATGCCGATTGAAGCTGATGGATTTGTTGCAGCCTTCGTCCACCTTCACAGCTGTTGAGTTTGAAGCAACGTCATCTGCCTGTTCCACAGTTGAGGTCTTGGTTGGATTATTCTTTTTTAGGGACCTCACCCTCGACCTTACCACCATGGGTGACCCTACCAGGAGCATAGCTCTAGAAGACATCGCTCATGAGACCTCAGGCCCACACAAAGTTCTCCACCACGACAAGGTGACAATCTGTGGAATCGAGAGTGGAATCTGGAAAAGAACAGCAGGTCAGGCAGCATCCGAGGAATAGGAGAGTTGATGTTTTGGGCATAAGCCCTTCATCAGAAATGTCGATTCTGATCTACAGTCCTCACTTGCTCTATCTGACAATCTATGGAGACAGTCCATGACTCTGCAAATCCAGTTTACAAGATGACCAACAATCAGCTACCAAAAGGAAACGCTATCAGGAATGTAAGGCTGCAGTCCAGAAGAGCACCTGAAATCTGAAAAACCAATGGTGGAGGAAGAACGTTCAGGAAATCCAACAACTAGCAGATGCCAATGACACTCTAAGCTTCTTCAGCGCAACTAAAACTATTTTTGGCCCATCCACTCACGGTCAAGCGCCTCTCAAAAGCAAAGGTGGTTTAACCATCCTGAAGAATAATGCTGACATCAATTCTAGATGGAGGGAACACTCTGAAGATCTTCTAAATCAAACCAGCCCATTGACAGTAATGTGATCAACATTCCAGAACAGCCCATTGACGACTCCCTAAGCAAAATACCAACACATGCTGTCAAGAAATCCATCAAAACCTTGAAAACAACAAGGCCACTGGACTTGATGGAATACCTGCCAGGGTCTACATAATTGGAGGTAACCTGCTTCATGGAGAAAGTGAGGTCTGCAGATGCTGGAGATCAAAGTTGAAACTTTATTGCTGGAACAGCACAGCAGGTCAGGCAGCATCCAGGGAACAGGAGATTCGACGTTTCGAATCGTCGAATCTCCTGTTCCCTGGATGCTGCCTGACCTGCTGTGCTGTTCCAGCAATAAAGTTTCAACCTGCTTCATGACCAACTGCATCAACTTCTCATCAAGATCTGGATAAATGAAGACAAACCAGCAAACTTTAGAGACTCAGCAATCATTACCATCTACAAAAGGAAAGGTGATCGATCTGGAATGTGGAAACTATCATGGAATTTCCCTGTAGCAACAGCCGGAAAGATCCTCACCCACGTCATGAACAACCAGCTCAAGCCTTTAACGGAGAAGATCCTTCCGGAGACAGGCTGGTTTTAGATCATCATGCGAAAGAATCAACATGATCTTTCGTACGCAACAATTACAAGAAAAATGTCGTGAATAACTTCAACCTTTGTATGTGGCATTCATTGATCTCACCTAAGCCTTTGCCTCAGTATCAAGAGAATTCCTATGGGATGTCCTGTCCACCTATGGATGCCCTGAAAAGTACATTTGAATCCTGAGACTCCTCCATGATGGCATGCTTGCCACAGTTCTGGTCAGCAACAGTAACTGTGAGCCTTTTCAAGTCAGATCAGAAGTAAAACAGGGATGCATGATTGCCCCAACTTTGTTCACCATCTTTACTGTGACAATCATCCACATCATCAAGGACGACCTACCCCCAGGAATCGAAATTGTCTACAGAACAGATAGCAGAGTTCTCAGTCTTGCCTGTCTTTAAGTCCAAAAACAAGACATCTATGAGTTCCCTCATTGAGTTCCAATACGCAGATGACAACAGCGTTGCAGCTCTCTCAGAAAACCACTTTCAACCAGGCATACACGAAACCTGGACTTTCCATCAATTTCAAGAAGACTCAGATCATCTATCAACCATCACCAACTGAGACAAATTGGATAGAAGCATCAATTTAATTTGGCAAAACAATCCTGGAAATTGTGGACCACTTTCCATATCTTGGAGGTCACCTCTCCTCCAATGTTGACCTTAATGACGAGATCTAACATGGCCTTAAATATGCTGGAACAGCTTTTGGACGTCTTCAAACCCGAGTTTTTCGTGATTGTGACATCCGGACAGACACCAAACGTTGATGTCCAAAGCAGTGGTGATCCTAACACTCTGGTATGTTGTCCAAGTTTCTGATGCATACAATGAAATCTCAAGACTCTGGAAAAGTTCCATCAATGCTGCCTTGGAAACATCTTGAATATCAGCTGAAAGGTAGAATCAACGTCAGCATGCTGAATGAAGCAAAAACAACCAGCATTGAGGCCTACGTCATCAAGAACCAACTAAGATGGAGCAGTCATGTTGTTTGGTGAAAGACAAATGTCTGCCGAAACAAATCTACTCCCGGCTTAAAGAAGGCAAACGTAAAAGAGACAGACAACAGAAGAGATTCAAAGATGTTTTAAAAGCCAACATGAAGAAATGTAACGTCGACATCAACAATTGGGAAACTAGTGCCAAGGACAGGAAACTCTGGCAAACCATCATCCAAAAAGGAACAGCAACTTTCGAAACCAACAGAAGTGCAAATGGAGAAGAACACGGAAAGCAAGGCAGCAACAACCAAAGCCCAATCTGCCATCTGGAACCACCTGTCCTGAATGTGGAACAACTTTCAAGGCCAAGATTGAACTCATCAGCCACCTGAGAGCCCATAAATAGATCAACGGAACGAAGACTATCATCCTAGACCTTGAGGGATAGCTACAATGACAACAATTTTAAGATGAAAGACAAGAGGTTTAGGGGGGGGATTTGAGGAAAAGAGTTTTCACTCAGAGGGTGGTGGGAGATTGCTATGCATTGCCTGGGAGGGCAGTTGAGGTGGGTAACCTCACAGCCTTTAAAAAAATATTTGGATGAGAACTTGAAATGTCATGCATTCAAGGCTATAGGTCTAGTGATGGAGGATGGGACTCATGCAGATTTAGTGTAGTTTTGGTGGTACAGACTTGATGGACTGAAGGACCTCTTTACTGTATGGTTTTATATTAATACAGTGGCTGCAAGAACAGGTCAGAGGCTTGGAATTATTTGTTCCTGTTTCCCCATTGCCTATCCATTATTCACAAAGCGGAAGTCAGGAGAGTAATGGAATTCTCCTCACTTGCATCTTCATTAGCACTGAGAAAGCTCAATGTCATCCAGGACCTAGCAGCCCTGCTGCTTGGCAACACATCCACAAGCTTCAACATTCATTCCCTTCACCAATGACCTTGCAGCAGTGTGTATCTTTTTTTTAGATTAGATTATTTACAGTGTGGAAACAGGCCCTTCGGCCCAACAAGTCCACACCGACCCGTCGAAGCGCAACCCACCCATACCCCTACATTTACCCTTTCACCTAACACTATGGGCAATTTAGCATGGCCAATTCACCTGACCTGCACATCTTTGGACTGTGGGAGGAAACTGGAGCACCCGGAGGAAACCCACGCAGACTGGGAGAATGTGCAAACTCCACACAGTCAGTCGCCTGAGGCTGACTGATGCATAACAAGATGCATAACAGGAACTTCCAAACCCGTGACCTCTACTAGCTTGAGGGACAAGGGCAGCAGACACATTACACACCACAACCTGCAAGTTCCCTTCCTCACCATCTGACTTGGAGATATTTTGCCATTCCTCCGCTGTTGCGGGGACAAATTCCTGAAACTCTGTCCTTTGCAATATTGTAGATATCCCTACACCTGAAATACTTTCATGGTTCAGGGAGGCAGCCTCCATCTGCAGGGCAACTAGGAGTGAGCAATAAATGCTGACTCGACCAGCGAAACTCACAAATGAACAAATAGAAAGTGAAAGTTTAACAACAACTTATTTGGCAAGTCATCACACTGCCCTAATATTTAAACTTAATTCCAGAGTAACCATCCAGGCTCCTTGTAAAAAAAGAAGTTGCTCATTCTCACCTTGGCAGAAACTTTCTGCACCAAATGGTAGTTTATGGATGAGTGAACAGAACCTGCTATTTGTTAGATTTGCCCTTGCTTAGCCCCTTTAATTTTCTGTTCTTTTACTGTAAGTGAGAGATATAAATGGTGCAGCACCATGTTTGAGTATATGAAACAAACAAATATGTTTCTAACAAATCTTGAATCTGATTGATTAATGATTAGCATGTTATCTGAACCAGGGAGTGCAAGTATAGGAACATAGGATCAAGAGTAGGTCATTCAGGGATGTTTTTGTGGCATGTTTAGTCTGTATCTACTGTGGAAGTGCACACTGTATGATAAAGTTGAGTAGAGAGCCAAATGATGTAATACTGTAAAATAATTGTGCATCTCATTCAGCAACTTCTGCAGTTTTACATGAAACAGCATACCTTGTTTCCTACTTTTTGTTCCATTGGGGCTGAATTTTATTAGTATTGGCTAAGTGTCAAATTTGCCAAGTTTCATGGAAGTTATCACTCCACAACTCTGAGCAAACCTTGTTACATCATCTTCCCAAAGTCACCTCATTACCATGAAGGCTCCTCATATTCTCCCACTCTCAATTGTCTCGGAATGTTAGGCATGGGGCATTTTGCTTTGCCAATGAGGACTTGGAAGTTCTGGTATGTGGTATCTGCCCATGATGTTGGGGCCTGGTGTCCAAGCAGTGAGGTGGAGTTGCAGGGTTATCACTCCTAACTTTTATGTCCATGGATTGTCACCACCTGGTTTCTGCCTACTGGGGGATGAGGGGGGAATAGGAAACTGCATATCAGTGTGGGAGATGACATCATAAAGATGAGAATGCATACAAATAGGCCACTCACTGCACACTAGCAAGAATCCCATCTCGGTATTCAACACTTAGTTGGAAAATGGGACTTTTTTGCTCTGAATGTTGTGCATTTCCTTACTGCTGATCTTGCACAATTCTCCATACTTGGCATTTTCCATGTCATTCAGGTCTGGGAAGATTCTATTCTTAGTGCTTTTCAGAAGGAGTGTTCTTACTAGGGGAGATTTGTGTCCATACTTTTCTCTATTCTTTTTCCATCCACGGGGATTTTCCAGGGAAAGTACAGAAAACTGTTTAGGCAGGTTATGATTCATGAATGTCCCTAAGAATCATAGAATCCCTCCAGTACAGGGAGAAGCCATTCATCTCCCCCGCCTCCGCCCCCCACATTAGGTTTTTCCCATAACTAACTCTCAAAACCTACCCGGACACTAAGGGTGAATTCCTTTTAGTATGGCCAATCCACCTAATCTGCGCAACTGTGGGAGGAGACCAGAGCATCCAGAAGAACTTGGAAGACATGGGGAGAACATGCAAACTTAACACAGACAGTCACCCAAACCTGGAATCGAACCTGGATCTCTGGGGTTCTAAGGCAGCAGTGCTAACCATTGTGCCAGTGTGTCATTCCACCTTTGGTGGAAGTCTAGTCATCTCGCAAAGGTGAATCTTTGGCTGTCCATTAAGGAGCTTAATTTGTGGAATTCTCTTGAAATAGTTTCTTCTGTGGTTAAACTGGTCAAATGATCATATTGCTTTTTGGCTTTTGCTATTTGACTTAGATGTTGAGCACAAATCGAAGAGAAGGCATTGTGGAAATGAAACAAATTGGCATGAATTTGGCAATATAAAACAGAGGTAAGTTAGTCATCTCATATATTTAAAACACCAATTTATTTATGTGTTCATTAATTTTAATACAATAATTTTTGACCTTTTGCAAATGTTTCCACTACCTATTACTCCATTCATTTTTATGATTGATATTAACTGTATGAATTCATCATGTGGTAAGCACACAATCTAGTGGAAATTTTGGAGGAAGGGTTTTTTTGCATTATGACCCATTTGCAAAGGCTATTTCTGTCATAAATGTAGACCTAAGAATTCATAGTGAAACTAAAAATTAAGACCAGAATGTATACATTTAAATGAGGATTACATTGTTAGTGCAAAATCTGGTTTAATTATCACTCACTCTTCAGTCTCATGTGCCTAAATGCAATGCGCATGAACTCTAATAATATATACTGAATTAATTTTCTTGCTTGTAGTGAACTCTTCATTGTCAGAAACAGTAGACGGTTGGGCCAAATGGCCTGTTCCCACACTGTAGATATTCTAAATTCTGAAGAAAATGTCCAAAGCTAGGTGAGGTGAATTGGCCATGCTACGTTGCTCATAGTGCTCAGGGATGTGTAAGTTAGGTGCTTTAGTCAGGGAAATGTAAAGAAGTAGGGGAATGGGTCTGGGTGGAGGATTAGTGTGGACTTGTTGGGCCAAATGGCCTGTTTCCACACTGTAGGGTTTCTAAATTCTTAAAAAAATATATGTAGACCTGTTGAATGAAATACATAGCTGCACATTTACAGAGGATTGGAATGTCTGTAGGATTAGCTTTTGTCTAGTGTGATTCCCAAAGTGTGGGACAGAAGAAACTAGTTTCAAGGAATTTCAATTCCATATCCCACGTACAATACGTTTTTGTATGACCCAAACAAGAGTAGGGCTCAAAACAGCAGAAGCCTTTAAGGAGTATAGAATGTGCAAGAGGGAACTTAAAAGGGAGATTAGAAGAGTTAAAAGGGGATATGAAAGGATATTGGTAGGTAAAATAGAAGAAAATTGTAAGTTCCTTTCAGGTACCTTAAGGATAATAGGATATTGAGGGAGAGAATAAGGCCATTAAGGACCACAGTGATAATTTGTGCATGGACCCAGAGGATGTATCCAGGTTCTAATTGCATACTCCCTTTCCCTTTATATGCTCTACTATTTTTCCCTTCAACGCATCAATACTTTTCACTTCAATTAATCCTTGTGGCAGTGAATTCCATCTTCTCTCCATTCTGTGAAGGAAGAAGCTTCTTCTGAATTCCGTGTTGGATTTCCTGGTGATTACCTTATGAAGACACAATCTAGTTCTGGCCCTCCCCACAAAAAGAAATTACCTTGACATATTCACCCAATGAAAATCTTTCAGAATTTATAAAACTGCTGTCACGTCTCAGCCTTTCCTTCAAGACAAAGAGACATAACCTGTCAAACCTTTCTCATTATGCATTTCTCAGATCATCCTTGAAAGTCTCTGCACTCTCTCCAGTACTTCCATGTCCTTTTTGAAATAAGACGTGTGGGATAACTTTCTCTCAACTGTTACAATAGACCAGAGAAATAAGCTCTTCCTGAAGCGTAGAAACTAGAATTTAAAATGTGAAATATCTCATCAATATTCAAATGGATTATTTTCTTTCTTGCAAACAAAAGGTAGATGAAAGCTATGAAACTGCCACTTAATATAAATGGTCCTTTCTTTTCCCGTTGCACTTCAGAGGCTAGCTCTCGCATCCAAGTTGCTCCCTGGCTGATAGCGTCAAACTTACTATAGTCTTAGGACCAGTATGAATTATAGCACAATATGTATTATTGCCAGCAATTCAGGTTTTTTTTCAAAGGGGTGTGCAAACATTATAGAGATGAGAGCAATCCTGCTCGGTCTATGAAGGTACATGACTAAGGTAGGAAAGTTCCTTCCTTCCCTTACTGATGTGCATGAATGGGGAAGTAGCCTGATGTACAAGAGTTGAATGTATTTGCATTGTATATTCCAAACAGATCACTCAGTGAGCTTCCAGGAGAAACCAGCGAGCAGCTGCCTTTTCCTCTAAAGCACCATAGCCTTCCATCAACACCATCACCACTCAAGAAAAATGTTAGAAGCCACCACTGTACTGTGAGTGAGATGAGTAATAAGTTCAAATTCAAAACAAAACATGATTGCTATCATGTTGGACACTATCTGTTGGGAGAGAACCAGAGTTAATATTACACGTCTTATCATTAGAACTGGAAGAAGTTAAAGGTGTAACAGGTTTTAAGCAAGAATGGAGGGAGGGAATGGCATGAGGGGAGGAAAGAGCAAAGGAGAAAGACTGTCATTGGGCCAATGCAGGCAAGATTCAAAAACTAAAGGGATGACAACATAAGGTAAAAGGGAAGTGCGGGTGTAGTGTGACAGCTGAAAAAACAAAATAAAAGCCACGAGTAGCTGTAATTGATAGCAGATCCAGTGGGGAAATTGCAAGTTTATGATTTGAAGTTCAAGCCAGAAGTGTAGGAAAGATTGACAGAAAACAAACTTAGTTATACAACTCATGGATATTTCGAATGATTTGCTCTGAACCTGTCAGTTCTGGGTTTGCCTTGAGGTTGTTGCTTCGTATGCAACTGCGACACTGATTTCAGTGTCACAATGTTATCTTCATTCTTGATGCTGTATACCTTATTTCTTATCAGTAAATGAGAAAATTTCTTATGGGTAAATAAATATATGTAAACACAATTGCAGCTGATATGTAGAGATGTTGACTAATTATATTCTCACATAAACTTTTTGATGCTTGTTAAATTGCATTACCTGGCACTTCCTGCTTGGTTGGTCTTCTGCTGTGAGTTCCTAAAAGCCTGAGCTAAGGCTTCCCAAATTTTTTTCCCCTCTGTGATCCCAATTTGAGGTTGGAAAATTATACCCCTGGGTGTGTGGAGATGTGGGTGCAGAAAACCTGTGAGAGCAAGGGAAGGAAGGTCAGCTATTGCTGCCTTGGAGTTCATGGCCCCCACTTTGGGAAGACCTGGCCTGACTAATGTGTTACTTCTGTCACAGAATATGTTCTTACACACCAAAGATGTTAATGCTGACTTCTGAATTATTGCGGTATGATTGCTATCATGTTGGACACTCGCCTAAAACTTGCAAATAATACAATTATACTTAAGCATCTCCTAACACAATTCATTAATCATTGAGAATTGCTTTAGGTGCTAAGTGCTTTAGATTAGATGATTTACAGTGTGGAAACAGGCCCTTCGGCCCAACAAGTCCACACCGACCCTCCAAAGAGCAACCCACCCAGACTCATTCCCCTAGATTTACCCCTTCACCTAACACTACGAGCAATTTAGCATGGCCATTCCACCTGACCTGCACATCTTTGGACTGTGAGAGGAAACCGGAGCACCCGGAGGAAACCCACGCAGACACGGGGAGAATGTGAAAACTCCACACAGACAGTCGCTTGAGGCTGGAATTGAACCTGGGACCCTGGTGCTGTGAGGCTGCACTGCTCACCACTGTGCCACCGTGCCGCCCCCACCATAGTGCTCCACAGTATGTCCACCTTATTTACTGATACTAATATAAGCTGTATTCAATGCATAAGATTTAATGAGGTTTAGCCAGGTTAGAGTAACAGTTTATATTAAATGTGCCTGTGACAAATTCATGTATTGGATGCTCCTCTGAACTAGTAAGGCAACATAGGTGTATGTAAAATATATCCATAAAGCTATTAAACAAACATCTACCACCAATCCATTCGATTCTCTTTAACTAATGTATAAAATTATTGCGTAATCATACACAGCAAGTCTTAATAGAGCTTCTAAGACTTTGTGCAGGAATTATGTGCAGAACTTGTTTTAGGAGAGCATTGTCTTGCAAAGTCAGGCCCATTAGAGTGTTCCTCCTTAACATCCAGTTTCCCACTCCAGCTATCAACCGAGAGCCCTGTAAATGAGCACATTGCAGAATATGCTTGGTTCTAGGCTATCAACATGCTGACTGGCTAGAAGGTGAACACTCGTAGAATCATAGAATCCCTATAGTATGGAAACAGGCCCTTCGGCCCAACAAGTCCACACCCACCCTCTGAAGAGTAACCCACACAGACCCAGTCCCCTACCCCATTACTCTACATTTACCCCTGACCAATGTACTTAACCTACACATTCCTGAACACAATGGACAATGTAGCCTGGCCAATTCACTTGGATTTCCTGACGAAGGGCTTATGCCCAGAACGTCGATTCTGCTGCTCCTCGGATGCTGCCTGACCTGCTGTGTTTTTCAAGCACCACACTCTCGACTCTGATCTCCAGCATCTGCAGTCCTCACTTGCTCCTAATTCACCTAACCTGCACATCTTTGGACTGTGAGAGGAAACCAGAGCTCCCGGAGAAAACCCACACAGACATGGGGAGTATATCCAAACTCCACACAGTTGAACCCGGGTTCCTGGCACTGGGAGGCAACAGTGTTAACCACAGAGCCACTGTGGATCCCCAAACCACTCCTTCCATACAGCCAAGAGTTATTAATATTTTCTTGAGTAATCGTATGACTAACAAGGTTAGAGCCACAAGCACGCACAAAACATGAGTAGGCCACTGGACAATGAGCTAAATCTTTGGTCTTCACCTGCTGAGCAGAATGTGAGCCAGGCATCTTGTAACGCAAGGTGAGATTGCTAACAATAAGACAAAGGCCCACTCGTCTCAGATTCTTAATACGCTTATCATTTTTCAGAAACAAATTGGGCATGGTAGACAAGAAATAGCTGTATATACTTGTAAACTGTCAGCTGACCACAATAAAGGGGAGAAAGGAGACAAAAACATCTCCGATTCTCCACCAACCCCTCAAATGCAGTCTTCAAAAAAATTGGTTGTTTCTAGATGTATGCTTTCTGTTCCATCTCCCGTACCAAAAAGACTCTGAGCCATTGAATGCCTATTTTACATCGATTGATAAGTTTCAAATCACAATCCCTAGACTGACAACTACTTAGTTACTCACAGCTGAGTAGCAGGATGAGTGCTATATGTAGTTTTAATTAACTTTATTCATGCATGTGGAACTCTGAAGCAGGTGGAACTTGAACCCAGATTGGTGCAGAGGTTGGGACACTGCCACTTAACTGCAAGAGCCTTTTTATGTTAACTCAGAACTGACATGAGCCAGATTCTTTAGCAAATGTGAGGTTCAACCCCATACCCTGTAGAAAATGGAACATTAACCCAGCACTTCAGACCAATCAGCCTTCTAAAAGAGCAATGCCACAGGTCAAATTGCAGTTACGTTTTAATCAACCTGATTCAGTGTTACAACACACCTCTGGAGCAGCTGGCACTCGAACCTGGATCATCTGGCCCAGTGATAAGGACCAGGGCACCGTAAAAGCCTGTGGGAGGCATGCTACATTGGTAACAACTCTCTGTTTCAAAAGGAAGCTGGGACTTGATTGTTATCCAGTGCCTAGATTAGAGTGGTGCTGGAAAAGCACAGCAGGTCAGGCAGCATCTGATGAGCAGGAAAATCGACGTTTCGGACAAAAGACCTTCATCAGGATGCTTTTGCCCAAAACGTTGATTTTCCTGCTCCTCAGATGCTGCCTGACCTGCTGTGCTTTACCAGCACCACTCTAATCTAGATTCTAATTTCCAGCATCTGCAGTCCTCACTTTTGCCCTGTTATCCAGTGATTCCCTACTCCAAGTGTTAACGTACAGATGACTGATAAAGGCTGTTAATGTATAGATGATTGATAAAGGCAACATGGGGATAGCTATGTTGTAACCAAAGCTTGAATAATCTGCGGATGATTATATCATGGCGAAAATGGAAATGGCATGACAATTGTCCCTCAAGGAATCAATACTTTAGGAAATGAGGAGAGATTTTCCAGGATGTAAAACAAACATTTCTTTTCTTTCTGAAGAACATAGAGAAGAATGATAAGGAACGGTATCAACTCCTGTTACGACTGGTAGCTGCAGGATTAGACAAAAAATGTAAACAGCAACCTTCAGTGTCTGCATCCAAACCAGCACAATGTGTGTGAGTATCAGTGATTACTGTTTTGTGTTTTAAGATTTTCTTTTTCAGTGACAGCAACCTGTTTTGATACCGCACCTTTAATTTAATAACATGAACCAATGCACTTCACAGAAGTATCGTTGAATAAAATTTGATATCAAGCCTTGGAAGAAGATATTAAAATAAGTGACTAAAAAGCTTGGTCAAATTTTGTTTTTTTTTTAGAAGAGTGCTTTGGTATGTCACCACAAGTTGTCTTTAATTCAGCTACTTTTTAAGAAGGATTTAAACTTTATTGCAACAAAATAAGGCCCTCAAGTAAGAAGTTAAACCTCAACTCAACATGGAATTGCGATTACCGGATTAATGGTGGAACTTGGCCAGATTCCACCAGCTGTGTCTGTCTCTGGATGCGTCCAGGGTTCGATTCTTGTACAGTGTTGCTCTTCAAAGTTCTGCAACTGACATGGCCTAGTGTTAGATTCTTAAACGATTTTCTCTCTTTCAAGTTTGTAATGTGACATTATTGTTCTCCTTTCGATTCTTTCATCCCCAATATTGATTACGTTTCAGGAGACCTGAAGTCTGTGGCTTGCCTCAATATTAGAAGTAGCACCCCTGTTGCTTTTTTTTTACCATTGCGCAAGTAATTTTATTCAATATCTCCACCACCAGGAAAAACACCCATTTGGCCAGGGAGGAGGATAAGGATGAAATCAAACTAGAATTGGAGGGAGAACAATGCACTGCACCCCCCACGATGCCCACCTCTCCCTAAAAGTAGTGAGCGAATTGGTGGATGCCGCATGCTCCTTCTCCAAGGGCACCCACGCTCAAACATAGCTCTGGAAGAGGAGCAGGCAGTCGGCCGAACTGACTCCCGCCATGACCCACTGTCTAGACCTGTTTATATCCAGCCTGGCCAGGCCCAGGAGCAGACCCATGAGGAGAGCTCCCAGTGCCCTGTTACCTTTGGGTTGGCTATCTGTTTAAAACACGGTTTTTCCTGAATTTAACCCGTTTACTTCAGAACATTACTTCTGCAGACATGCTTAGTTTGCCCATTTATCACAAGGCAGAGCTTATCAAGCAATTTTTATCTCTTTTCTCCAAGGAAGCAGCTTGTTCATGTTGGTTCTTTCCAGAGTTGGTCAATTCACATGTTGATTTTAACTCCTTTATAACAGTTTCTCCTTGCCTTTTCCACCTTAAGAAACGATTTATTCCAGAAAGCGTTATTGCTGCTGCTTTCTGTATGTAACGGTTTATCTTTTGTCATTTAATTTAATCCATGAACAGTTATTAAAGTTGTGAAATCTATAATATCACAGGAGTATTAAAGAGGTGGATAGGTTCAAGCAATGGATTCAGAGTTCAAAATTGGTGACTGAAGCAGTGGCTCTCAATGACAGAGTGGTAAAAGTCAGGGAACAGAGATTGTGGCAGAGGCTGGCTGTAGTCTTCCCAGTATATGTTTGGAAGAAATTTTCCTCCGTAGAACTGGATATTAGAAAAGTTGTCTGGCATTTTGATAGCATCTTCCACCCTGTATAAGCTGAGCTTATTCAAAACTGCATTACTCACATTAAGTCCAATTTACCCCTCTCTTCCGTGCTTGCTCACCTACATTGACTTCTGATCTGGCAATATCTACATTTTAAAATTCTCATTCTTCTTTTCTAGATATGTTAGTGATGGCATTCCACTTATTAGATACTTAATTCTATCATTCTCACACTGTTTACCTTTCAATATTGTTATTCATCTCCACTCTGGAACATTTTTAAATCGTTTATGGGAAATGAACCTTGCTAATCAGGCCATTTTGTTGCACATTTGTAATTGCTGTTGAAAGTGATAGTGAATAGTCTTCTTGACTAGGAAGGAAGTGGAAGCTTTGGGAAGGGTTCAGAGGAGACTTAATAGGATGTTGCCTGGAATGGAGGGAAGGTCTTATGAGGAAAGACTGTGAGGGACTGGAGGCTGTTTTCATTAGAGAGAAGAAGGTTGAGAGGTGACTTAATCAAGACATATAAGATAATCGGAGGGTTAAACAGTTTGGACAGTGAGAGCCTTTTTTCTCAGATGGTGATGGCTAGCACAAGGAGGCATAGTTTTAAATTGAGGGGTGATAGATCTAGGACAGATGTCAGAGGTAGTTTCTTTACTCAGAGAGTAGTAAGAGTGTGGAATACCCTATCTACAACAGTAGTAGACTTGCCAACTTTAAGGGCATTTAAATGGTCATTGGATAAACCTATGGATAATAATGGAATAGTGTAGGTTAGATAGGCTTCAGATTGGTTCCACAGGTCGGCGCAACATTGAGGGCCAAAGGGCCTGTACTGCGCTGTAATCTTCTATGTTCTATCTGCCTAAGCTGTATAGACAGCTTCCTCCAGTCTCTATCATTTTCCAATGTATTGAATAACTACTACATTATTATTTTTCTGCACTGCAATCTGAACAAATTCAGGTTTGAAAATCTACTCTTCCTTTTCAATGTCATGTTGCTATGGGTAAAGGGCAAGATTGGGGGTACGCTGTGGGCGATAGCAGGCACAAGAGGCCTATAGTGGTATCCTGTGCTACAGTTCTGTCAATGACAGGTTACAGTAGGGTAGGTTTGCCTTCAAGAGCAAGTGGATAGCAAACACAGAGTTTGGACTTTTTGGATGTCTTTTTAGCCATCAAATGCTGGTGACCTGTCTGCCTTCAGTCCATTAGTTTCTCGAATTCCTTGTCCCTATCACATGATAGGGACATTCACAAGTTCTTTCCACCCATTAACATCTTGGTTATCTGATATTTTTGGGGTATTTATGGTACCTCTCCATCATGAAGACCAGTGCCAAATACTGTTTTAAATTATCTGCTATTTCCCTATTTCCCATCATCAAATCCCAAGCTTATCTTTCAAGGGTCCCACAGCTACTCTTTCTTATAATGATCTAGATTATAATGATCCATTGCCATAAAACCTGGCCTTAAAAGTGATAAGTAAAATGCACTCCACACAAATGCCAAGCAATGGCCATCTCAAATAAGAGACAATCTCACCATCTTTACTTGACATTCACTGGTGTTACCATCTCTGAATCCCCACTATCAACATCCTGGGGATCACCATAAACTCAACTGGACTCACCATATAAATACAATGGCTGCAAGAGCAGGTCAGACGCTAGGAATACTGCAGTGAGTAATTCTCCTCCTGACTCCCCGAAGCCTGTCCATCATCTACAAGACACAAGTCAGGACTGTGATGTTGTATTCCATACTTGCCTGGATGAGTTCAGCTCCAACAACATTCAAGAAGTGTAACACAATCCAGGACAAAGCAGCCCGCTTGACTGACATCACATCCGTGAACATTCACGCCCTCCACCTACTGGTGAGTAGCAAAGTATGTAACATCTATAAGACGCAATACAGAAATTCATCAGAGTTCCTTCGACAGCACCTTCTAAACACATACAACCACCTAGAAAGATAAGTGCAGCAGATACAAAGGAACATCATCTGCAACTATACTTCCCAAGTCACTCATCATCTTGACTTGGGAATGTATCACTGTTGCTTCAGTGTCGTTGGGTCAAATCCAGGTACGGCCTAACAGTATTGTAGATCTACTTGCAGCACATGGACTCCAGTAGTTCAAGAAGAGCAACTAGTGACGGCCAGTAAATGCTGGACCAGCCATCAATGCCTGCAGCTCACACTTGAATAATTAAGAAGATTATCTTTATTAGCTTTTTAGACATCCACTGCCAGTTCCTAAAAATTCCCAATCTAATAGCGTTTTGCCACTTTTTATTTCCCTGAGCTTTTGATTGGATACTCTCCTTGACTACTTTGTTAACCACAGAAGCCTTATCTTTCTCATGGAGTCCTCCTTTATGAGCAGAATAAATTTTTGCTGAGCATTGTGAAATATCTGTTTAAATGTCTGCCACAGCTCTTCCACTGACTTTCCCCTTTGTCTATTTTCCCATCCCACTTTCGTCAACTCTCTTCAATATGTCTGTAATTGCTCTTATTTAAGTTGCCGACACTGGTTTGAAACCAAAGTTGCTGTCCCTCAACCTGAATTTGAAATTCTACTATGTTATTGTATCTCCGCAGAAGATCCTGAGTTAACTATGAGATCTCTTATTAATCCTTCCTCATTAGAAATTACTGGATCTAAAATAGCCTGTTCATGGTGATGTTGTTTAACATACTGCTCCCAGAAACAATCCGTGATGCATGCTACATATTCATCCCATGTTACTCTTGCCCACCTGATTGGCTTTAAATAGAGGTATAGGGTATAGAATCACTATTTAGACCTCAGCTAAATCTTTCAATAAGTTCTCAAAAGCAAAATTTAGGGAGTATTTCAAAATCTTGGAGAGGTTGTTAAGAAGGTATATTAGAATCAACTCAGAATTGAAGGAATTCATTTACATGGAGAAACTAGAGAAGATGGTTTATTGTCAGAAAAGAGAGGGTGAGGAGGAGATTTAATACAGGTATGTAAAGTTAAAAGGGGCTTTGATAAAATAGATAGCAAAAACTATTTCACTGGCAGAAAGGTTAATGACCAGAGGTCACAAGTATAAAGTAATTGGCTGATGAAGAGAACTTGTCTAAGAGTTATGCTCTAGAATGCACTGTTGATAGGACAGTGGAAGCAGATTCAATTAAAAAAACATTCAAAAGGGTATTGGATGAATCCTTGAATAGGATGCGTGCCGCATTGTTGGGGGGGCGGTGGGGGAAGTAGGGAAATGGAACCAGTATGGGTAACATTTGCAAAATAGCCCATGAAAACATGATGGGCCCTTCAATCTGTGCGCTTTAATGATATTGCAACTTTCACAAGATCAGGATATCACATGGTACTTTACAGACAGCTAAACAATGTTGTCACTGTTTAATTGCACACAGCAAAGTTCCATCTGTCTTGTGAAGTTTCACTAAGTAGCTTTTTCTGCCACTTTCAATGCGGAGTTAATAACTAAACAATTTCAGAAACTGTGGGACCTGCTGTGCATTTTCAATATTTGCTTGCTTTCTTAAACATGAGTTCTTTGCTGTGATACAGAAACATCCTTTTCTTAGCAGTTCCTATTTTCCAGATGAAATGTTTTCTGAAAATCCCTCTATTTTGTACAAAACTGCTTCATTGCTTAAAGATTTCAAATTGTTTCTGCAGTAGTTCTAATCCCAGCCAGTATCGTCATACAAAGGCTGAATCTAACGATGGACTTAACGACTGTGAAAACAATCAGATAGCACTGCCAACATTAAAACTGGGTAAGCACAACTATTTCACCAATTTTCATGACGAGGAATTTATTCTTGCTCATTTTGAAAAATGTTTGAAAATCATTTTTGTGTGTGTTTGCGTATAAGGCAAGAAATTTAGATTTCTGAGGGGAATCTAAACCCAAATCATTATTCCCTTTGTGAAACTTTGTACAACTTCACTGTCCCTTGCACTGAGTCTTTGTCCTTACATGTGCAGTTTGCATTTGTAAAATGCTCTTCAAAGCAAAAATAGTGTAAAAAGTGTCTGGCCTGCAGAGCATCCAGCAAAAGAATTTTGGGCTAATAATGTGATTTAATGGTGGGTTTGAGGTGAGGGAGGAAAAGGACCACTGTAGTAAATTGTGTTGGCAAATTATGATTTTTGTTTCCATATGATTTAGTCATGCAAAATATGTTTTAACAGGAACATCATAGCTATTTACACAGCAATAGGTCCTCAGGAAAGTAAAGCTTTCCCTGGATGCATTCAATAAACTACAATTTATAAATATGTTATGGCTATATTGTTGAGACATTTGATACTGAAAGAACAATATTGTTATTCGGAAGGTAAGATGGAACTTTTATGACAAAGCTCTAAGTCCACATTTCCACACATGTTAATCCTAAAGAATTTGATTTATTATTTGGCTCAAAGGACACTGACAGGTCTCAATGACATTCAGAGTAAGCTTGAGTCCCTGCCTGAGACTGATTTCTGAGTCTGAAATTGGCACAAAATTAGCCTCAGATTTCTGGGATTGCAAATTAAATCCTAATCCCATTGCATTTTTGTCAAGTAGGAGAGATTATTAAACCGCTTGTAAAAATGAAAACTGATCGATTAAAAAGACTGGTCAATCAAACATGTACACTTGAACACACATCATTACCCTGTTCACCACTGGGAGAGACAAAAAAATTTTGGCTGGCTTAGTTCGAAATCAGCTGTGAGAAATACATGCTGCAGAAGATCACAGTGACAAGCAACATTAGTCTCCATGTGACCACCTCGTATTCAGATCCATCAGCTCTCTTTTGATTGGTTTGCAGCGAATGCCCACTTGGTGCACAACCTGACCATTTATTCCAACATTCTTCAAACAGGGGTACTAGCTAACTTTGAATTGATGCTTTTGTAATTCATATTTTAGTACTTAGTCCTTTCTCACCAGCCATGCTTAATCGTGTCTAACCTTTATTGTAAAGGCATCAATTATTGTTTCTTTTTGATTTTCTGAAGTCAAAAACTGCATATCTCTAAGCCTGCCCTGATAGCTTAAATGCTATCTGATGGCTCAAAAGGTTTATTTAGCCAGTAGTTAAGCCACACAGCCACTGGCTGTGCTGAGATCACTGATTCTAGCTGGGTCTCCTGATCCTGCATCTTACCCAAGATTCTGGATTAAAGGAGGGAATTTATGTTGCTCTTTTTTTCTTTCTGTATGAGCATAAGAAAGAGGAAAGGGAGAAGGCAGCATAAATCTTAGAACCAATTCTGTCATTCGTTACAATCTTCAATCTCAACTCAATTTTCTTGCCCGAATCTTGTTGCGGATCCAACTAGAGAGCAAGCCATTCTGGACTGGGTATTGTGTAATGAGAGAGGATAGCGAGCAACATTGTGGTGCAAGATCCATTGGGGAAGAGTGATCATGATATGGTAGAATTTCTTGTTAAGGTGGCGAGTGACACAATTAAACTAGGGTCCTGAACTTTAAAAAAGCAAACTTTAAGGGTATTAGTCATGCATTGGCTAGGATGAGCTGGCAAAGGAGACATCAGGGATTAACAGTGGATAGGCACTGGCAAACGTTTAAAGAACACAGGAATGAATTTCAACAGGGCGGCACGGTGGCTCAGTGGTTAGCACTGCTGCCCCACAGCGCCAGGGACCTGGGTTCAATTCCCACCTCGGGCAACTGTCTGTGTGCAGTTTGCAAATTCTCCCCTTGTCTGCGTGGGTTTCCTCCGGGTGCTCCGGTTTCCTCCCACAGTCCAAAGATGTGCAGGTTAGGTGAATTGGCCATGCTAAATTGCCCGTAGTGTTAGGTGCATTAGTCTGGGTGAACGAAGGGGAATGGGTCTGGATGGGTTGCTCTTCAGAGGGTCAGTGTGGACTTGTTGGGCCGAAGGGCCTGTTTCCACACTCTAGGTAATCTAATCTAATCTAATTACACACCCCTATCTGTCATAAGAGTAAAATAGGGAAAGTGGCTAACAACGGAAATCAGGGATAATGTTAAAGCCAGAGAAGTCCAGGAAAAGCAGCAAACCTGAGGACTGGGAGAAATTTAAAATTTAGCAGAGGAGGAGAAAGGATTTAATTCAGAAGAGGGAAATGTAAGTCACCTCGCAGAAAACATAAAGCTGACTGCAAAAGCTTCTATAGGTACGTAAAGAGAAAAAGATTGGCGAAGGTAAATGTAGGTCCAATCCAGTGAGAATCAGGTGAATTCATAATGCACAACAAAGAGATGGCAGATCAGATGAACCCAATACTTTGGATCTGTCTTCACTAAGGAGGACACAAATAACCTTCTGGAAGTACTGGGGGACAGAGGGTCAAACGTGAAGGAGAAACTGAAGGAAATGCTTCTTAGTCATGAAATGGTTTTGAGAAATTGATGGGATTAAAACCCAATAAATCCCCAGGGTCTGATGCTCTGCAGGGAAAAAGTGAGGACTGCAGATGCTGGAGATCAGAGCTGAAAATGTGTTACTGGAAAAGCGCAGCAGGTCAGGCAGCAACCAAGGAGCAGGAGAATCGACGTTTCGGGCATGAGCCCTTCTTCAGGAATCCTCTGATGCTCTGCACTCCAGAGTATTTAAGGATGTGACCTAGAAATAGTGGACATGTTGGTGATCATTTTCCAGCATTCTGTAGACTCTGGAGGAGTTCCAGTGGACTGGGGGGTAGCTAATGTAACCCAACTCTTTTTAAAAAAAAAGGGGAGAAAGAAAATGGGGAATGAGAGGTTGGTTGTCTCGGTGGTAGGGACAATGCTGGAGTCGGTTATTAAGGATGTAATAATTGAGCATTTGGAAAGAGGTAACAGAATTGGTCTGAGTCAGCATGGATTCACTAAAGGGAAATCATGCTTGACAAATCTTCTGGAATTTTTTTTAAGGATGTGACCAGTGGAATGGACAAGGATGAATCAGTGGATGTTGTGTTTGGACTTCCAAAAAGCTTTTGACAAAGTTCCATGCAAGAGATTAGTAAGCAAAATTAGAGCTCATGGTATTGGAGGAAATGTATTGACATGGACAGCCAACTAGTTGGCAGACAGGAAGCAGACAGCTGGAACAAATGGGTTATTTTCAGAGTGGCAGGCGGTGACGAGTGGGATGCCACATGGATCTGCAGTGGGACCCCAGCTGTTCACAATATACATTTAATGATTTGGACGAAGAATTTGAATACAAAATCTCCAAATTTGCAGATGACACTAAGCTGGGTGACAATGTGTGCTGTGAGGAAGATGCTAAGAGGCTGCAGAGTGACTTGGTGAGGTGCAATGAGACCTGAGTGTCATAAAGTCATAGAGATGTACAGACATGGTGGAGTATTACATGCAGGCAGGTGAGCAGACAGTGAGGAAACCTAATGGCATGCTGGCCTTCATCGCAAGAGGATTTGAGTATCGGAGTAAGGATGTTTTGCTGCAGTTATACAAGGTCTTGATGAGGCCACGCCTTCAGTATTGTGTGCAGTTTTAGTCTCCTGGTCTGAGGAAGGATATTCTTGCCATTGAGTGAATCCAGCAAAGGATCATTAGATTGAGAAATGAGGGAAGACTGGATCAACTGGGCTTGTACTCGCTAGAATTTAGGTGAGTGGGGGGGTGGGGGGAGTCTCAGAGAAATATTTGAAATCCTGATGGGACTGGACAGGCTAGGTATGGGAAGAATGTTCCCCATGTTGGGGAAGTCTAGAACTAGGGGTCACAGTCCATGAATAAGGGGTAAGTCATTCAGGACTGAGTTGAGGAAGAATTTCTTCGTTCAGATTTGTGAACCTGTGGAATTCTCTCCCACAGGAAGCTGTTGGGGCCAGTTCATGAGCTATATTCAAGAGTGAGCTGGACATGGCCCTTGCATTAAAGGGATCAAGGAGTAGAAAGAGAAGTGGGAGTGGGATACTGAAATTGAATGATCATATTGAATGGTGGTGTGCAGGCTCAAAGGGTTGAATGGCTTACTCCTGCACCTATTTTCTACGTTCCTAAATACCTGCCTTTGTACATCAAAAATCTGTTATTCTCAATCTTTAATAGACTCAGCATCTATGCGGCTGCAGCCATCTGGAATAGAGAGTTCTAAAAATTCATTAACCTCTGTAAAGAAATTTCACATCTTTGTCTTAAATGGCCGACCAATTACCCTGAGAGTCTGGCCTCGCCATTACACTGTGCAGCCAAGGGAAACAGCCTTTCAGCACAGAAACAGACCTTATGGTAAATCTGCTGTATATTGGTGTTTGTACTTCTTATGTTCTTCTGGAAGATATATATGATCTTCAGCCACTCAAATAAAATCAAACAAAATGCAGCTGCTGGACATCTGAAATAAACCGAGATGCTCGATAAAACCAGGCAGGTCCTGCAGCATCTGTGGAAGAGCAACAGAGTTAACATTTTGAGTATGTGTGGCTCTTCAGACCTGTTCTGAAGAAGAGTCATACTGCACTCAAAGCATCTACCTTGAATAAGTTAGATTAATGGCTTTAATAAATCAGTGTTATTGTTTCTTTAGGTTCATCCGTATGGAAGAACTCTAATACTGCCAAATCAACACTAGTGAATGCCAATGTAAGGTAAGACAATCAGTTTAATTTCATTAAGAACAACTGGAGTAGTTGTAGAGTTGTACAGTGCGGAAACAGACCCTTTGGTCCAATTCATCCGTACCAAATAGACACCCCAACCTGACCTAGTCCCATTTGCCAGCATTTGGCCCATATCCCTCTAAACTCTACCTATTCATATACCCACCCAGATGCCTTTTAAATGTTATAATTGCACCCACCTCCACCACCTCCTCTGGCAGCTCATTCCATATATGCACCACCCTCTTCGTGGAACAAGTTATCTCCTCAGGTTTGTAAATCTGTCATCTCTCACCTGAAACCTATGCCTACTAGTTTTGGGCTTCCCCACCCTCAGACAAAAACCTTGGCTGTTCAGCTTATTCATGCCCCTCATGATTTTGAGAACCTGTGTAACATTACTGCTCAGCTTCTGACACTCAAGGGAAAAAAGCCTCAGCCTATTCAGTCTCTCCCTATAACTTAAACCCTCCAGTTCCAGCAACATCCTTATAAAACTTCTATGCACACTTTCAAGTTGAACAACACCCTTCCTATAGAAGGGCGGCCAGAATTGTATGCACTATTCGAAAAGTGGCCTCGCCAACGTCCTGTACAGCCACAACATGACGTCCCAATACTCAATGTTCTGATCAATGAAGGCATGCATGCCAAAAGCCATCTTTACCACCTTGTCTACCTGCTACTCCACTTTAAAGGAACTATGCACCTGCGCCCCTAGGTCTCTTTGTTTAGCAACACTCCCCAGAGCTCTACCATTAACTGTATAAGTCTTTCCCTAATTTGCATTACCAAAATGGAGTACCTCACATTTATCTAAATTAAACTCCATCTGCCACTCCTCAGCCCGTCTGATTAAGGTCATGTCGAAATCTGAGATAATCTTTTTCACTATCCACTACACATTTTAGTGTCACCTACAAGCTTTCTAACCATGCCTCCTATATTCACATCCAAATCATTTATAACAATGACAAAAAAACAGTGGACCCAGCATCAATCCTTGTGGTACACAGGCCTCCAGTCTGAAAAGTAACCCTCTAACAGCACCCTCTGTCTCCTACTTTCAAGACAATATTATATACAATTTGCTACCTCTCCCTGGATCCTATGTGATCTAACTTTACTAACCAGACACCACCCACGCCCTCCACCTTCTCCAAGACTTCCGTTGCCCCGGCCCCCAACGCCTCATCTTCACCATGGATATCCAATCCCTCTACACCTCCACCCGCCCTGACCAGGGCCTCCAAGCCCTCCGTTTCTTCCTCTCCCGACATCTCCAACAGTACCCTTCCACTGACACACTCATTTGTTTGGCTGAACTGGTCCTCACCCTTAACAATTTCTCCTTTGAATCCTCCCATTTCCTCCAGACCAAATGGGCACCCATTAGGGCCCCAGCTATGCCTGTCTTTCTGTCGGCTACATAGAACAGTCCATCTTCCGTAGTTACACCGGCACCGCTCCCCACCTCTTCCTCCGTTACACTGATGACTGCATTGGCGCCACCTCGTGCTCCCACGAGGAGGTTGAGCAGTTCATCAGCTTCACCAACACATTCCACCCCGACCTTAAATTCACCTGGAACATCTCTGACACCTCCCTCCCCTTCCTGACGACCGACTTGACACTGACATTTTTTACAAACCCACCGACTCCCACAGCTACCTGGATTACAGCTCTTCCCACCCTACCTCCTGCAAAAATGCCATCCCATATTCCCAATTCCTCCGCCTCTGCCGTATCTGCTCCCAGGAGTACCAGTTCAACCACAGAACACGCCAGATGGCCTTCTTCTTTAGAGACCGCAAATTCCCTTCTCATGTTGTTGAAGATGCCCAACGACACATCTCATTCACATCCCGCACCTCTGCCCTCAAACCCCACCCCTCCAACCGTAATAAGGACAGAACCCCCTGGTCCTCACTTTCCACCCTTCGCATTAACCATATCATCCACTGACATTTCCACCACCTCCAAACGGACCCCACCACCAGAGATATATTTTCCTCCCCACCCCTTTCCGCTTTCCATAAAGACCGTTCCCTCCGTGACTACCTGGTCAGGTCCACGCCCCTCAACAAACCACCCTCCTGTCCTGGCGCCCTCCCCTGCTACCGCAGGAATTGCAAAACCTGTGCCCACGCCTCCTCCCTCACCTCCATCCAAGGCCCCAAAGGAGCCTTCCACATCCATCAGAGTTTCACCTGCACACCCACCAATGTCATTTATTGTATCCGTTGCTCCCGATGCGGTATCCTCTACATCGAGAGGACTGGATGCCTCCTCGCAGAGCGCTCCAGGGAACATCTCCTGGTCACTCGCACCAATCAACCCCATCGCCCTGTGTCCTAACATTTCAACTCCTCCTCCCACTCTGCCGAGGACATGCAGGTCCTGGGCCACCTCCACTGCTGCTCCCTCGCCACCCAACGCCCAGATGAAGAACGCCTCATCTTCCGCCTCGGAACACTTCAATCCCAGGGCATCAATGTGGACTTCACCAGTTTCCTCATTTCCCCTCCTCCCACCTCACTCCAGTTCCAACCTTCCAGCTCAGCACCATCCTCATGACCTGCCCTACCTGCCAATCTCCCTTCCCACCTATCTGCTCCACCCTCCTCTCTGACCTATCACCTCCATCCCCACCCCCATTCACCTATTGTACTGTTTGCTACCTTCCTCCACCCCCATCCCAATTTATCTCTCCATCCTGGAGGCTTCCTGCCTTTATTCCTGATGAAGGGCTTTTGCCCAAAACGTTGATTTTCCTGCTCCTTGGATGCTGCCTGACCGGCTGTGCTTTTCCAGCACCACTCTGATCTAACCTGTTCAGTGGTCAGCACTGTTGCCTCACAGTGCCAGGGACCCAGGTTCGGATTTCAGCCTTGGGCAACAGTCTGTGTGGAGTTTGCACATTCTCCCCGTGTCTGTATGGGTTTCCTCTGGGTGCTCCGGTTTCCTCCCACAGTCCAAAGATGTGCAGGTTAGGTGAATTGATCATACTAAGTTGCCCGTAGTGTTCAAGGATGTGTAGGTTAGGTGCATTAGTTAGGGGAAATGTAAACGTTATGGGGTAGGGGAATGGGTCTGGGTGGGATACTCTTCAGAGGTTTAGTGTGGGCTTGTTGGGCCAAATGCTGTGTATCCACGCTGTAGGGATTCTGTGATCTATGATGAGCCTATCATGCGGAACCTTGTTGAACCTTTGCTGAAGTCCATATGAACAATGTCTATCTCTCTGCCTTCATCAATTTTCGCTGTCACCTCTTCAAAAAATGCAATCAAAGTCATGTTGTCTATCCTTAATCAGTCCTTTTCAAATACATGTAAATTCTATCCCTCAGAATCCCCTCCAACAACTTACCACCACTAGCGTAAAACTCACCGGCTTTTCTTTACAGTATTCCTTACAGCGAATGACCAGAGAGAGGGTAGGGCTGATCAGGGATAGCGAAGGGAACTTGTGCCTGGAGTCTGAAGAGGTAGGGGAGACCGTAAATGAGATGTTTTGCTTCAGTATTCCTTCGAGAGAGGGACCTTGTTGATAGTGAGAACACCGTGGACCAGGTTAAAAAGCTTGAACAGATTGATATTAAGGAAGTGGATGTGCTGGAAGTTCTGGGAAGAATCAAGATGGATAAGTCCCCAGGGCCGGGCCAGATATATCCAAGGTTACTACGGGAAGCGAGGAATGAGATTGCTGCACCTCTGGCAATAATCTTTGCATCCTCACTCTCCACGGGTGCAGTACTGGCTGATTGGAGGGAGGTGAATGTTGTTCCTCTGTTCAAGAAAGGGAATAGGGGAATCCCTGGGAATTACAGACCAGTCAGTCTTACGTCTGTGGTAAGCAAAATACTGGAAAGGATTCTGAGAGATAGGATTTATGACTGTTTGTAATAACACAGTTTAACTAAAGATAGTCAGCATGGCTTTGTAAAGGATAGGTCTTGCCTCACAAGTGTATTGAGTTCTTTGAGGATGTGATGAGACAAGTTGACAGGGGTCGAGCTGTAGATGTGGTGTATATGGATTACAGTAAGGCATTTGATAAGGTTTCCCATGGTAGGTTCAAAAGAATGTATTGTCAACAACACCAGTCAATCTTAGTGAAAAGACTAACACTCACTCCCTTTACCCCAAGCAAAGTCTTTCTTGATCTGCATTAAGTGGCAGGTATTACAAATTACACAGAGTTTTGGAAGTGCAAGACGACAAGAAGGGCTAATGCCCGAAACGTCGATTCTCCTGTTCCCTAGATGCTGCCTGACCTGCTGCGCTTTTCCAGCAACACATTTCCATCTCTATACCCTGTCTGGCCCTGGGGACATATCTATTCTCAAGTTTTTCAAAATTTCCAGCATATCCTCCTCCTCATCATCAACCTGTTCAAGCATATCAGCCTGTTTCACACTATCCTTATAAACAACAAGGTTCCCCTCAATAGTGAATACTGAAGCAAAGTATTCATTAAGGACCTCCTCTGACTCCACTATCCTCGATCGGCCCTCCCCTCTCTGTTGCCATTCTCTTGTCCCTCACTTACCTTGGGGTTTAATCCTACCTCTCAAGGGTTTTACATGCCCCCTTCTAGCTCTCTTAATTTCATTCTTCAGTTCCTACCTGGCTACCTTGTAACCCTCTCGAACCCTGTCTGATCCTTGCTTCCTCAACCTGAAGTAAGCTTCCTTCTTCCTCTTCACTAGATGTTCCATATTTAGAGTCATAGAGATGTACAGCATGGTCCAACCCGTCCATGCCGACCTGATATCCCAACCCAATCTAGTCCCACCTGGCAGCATCTGGCTCATATCCCTCCAAACCCTTCCTATTCATATAGCTGTCCAAATGCCTTTTAAATGTTGCAATTGTACCAGCCTCCACCACTTCCAGCACCACTAATCCAGAAGCTCATTCCATACACATACCACCCTCTGTGTGAAAATGTTGCCCCTTAGGTTCCTTTTATATCTTTCCCCTCTCACCCTAAACCTCTGCCCTCTAGCTCTGGACTCCCCGACCCCAGGAAAAATACTTTGCCTATTTACCCTATCCATGCCCCTCATAATTTTGTAAACTTCTATAAAGTCACCCCTCAGCCTCCGACGCTCCAGGGAAAACAGCCCCAACTGTTCAGCCGATCCCTATAGCTCAAATCCTCCAACCCTGGCAACATCCTTGTAAATCTTTTCTGTTGAAACTTTATTGCTGGAACAGCACAGCAGGTCAGGCAGCATCCAGGGAACAGGAGATTCGACGTTTCGGGCACAGGCCCTTCTTCAGGAATGAGCAGAGAGTGTTCAGCAGGAGAAGATAAAAGGTAGGGAGGAGGGACTTGGAGGAGGGGAGTTGGAAATGTGATAGGTGGAAAGAGGTCAAGGTGAGGGTGATAGGTCGGAGTAGGGTGGAGGCGGAGAGGTCAAGAAGAAGACTGCAGGTCAGGAAGGCGGTGCCGGGCTGGAAGGATCCGGCTGAGACAAGGTGGGGGGAGGGGGGATGAAGAAACTGGTGAAGTCCAAGTTCATCCCCTGCGGTTGGAGGGTTCCCAGTCGGAAGATAAGACGCTCCTCCTCCGACCGTCGGGTTCACAACATATTTCTGATAGGAGGGAGACCAGAATTGCATGCATCCTTCCAACAGTGGCCTAACCAATGTCCTGTACAGCCGCAACATGACCTCCCAACTCCTGTACTCAGTACTCTGACCAACAAAAGAAAGCATACCAAACGCCTTCTTCACTATCCTACCTGCGACTCCACTTTCAAGGAGCTATAAACTTGCACTCCAAGGTCTCTTTGTTCAGCAACACTCCCTCGGATCTTACCATGCAGTGTATAAGTCCTGCTAAGATTTGCTTTCCCAAAATGCAGCACCTCGCATTTATCTGAATTAAACTCCATCTGCCACTTCTCAGCCCATTGGCCCATCTGGTCAAGATGCTGTTGTAATCTGAGGAAACCTTCTTCGCTGTCCACTACACCTCCAATTTTGGTGTCATCTGCAAACTTACTAATTATACCTCTTATGCTCGCATCCAAATCATTTATGTAAATGACAAAAGTAGAGGACCCAGCACCGGTCCTTGTGGCACTCCACTGGTCACAGGCCTCCAGTCTAAAAAACAACCCTCCACCACCACCCTCTGTTTACTATCTTTGAGCCAGTTCTGTATCCAAATGGTTAGTTCTCCCTGTATTCCGTGAGATCTAACCTTGCTAATCAGTCTCCCATGGGGTACCTTATCGAACGCCTTGCTGAAGTCCATATAGATCACATCTACCACTCTGCCGTCCTCAATCCTTTTTGTTACTTCTTCAAAAAACTCAATCAAGTTTGTGAAACATGATTTCCCACACACAAAGCCATGTTGACTATCCCTAATCAGTCCTTGCCTTTCCAAATACATGTACATCCTGTCCCTCAGGATTCCCTCCAACAACTTGCCCACCACCGACATCAGGCCCACTGGTCGATAGTTCCCTGGCTTGTCCTTTTTAAACAGTGGCACCACGTTAGCCAACCTCCAGTCTTCCAGCACCTCACCTGTGACTATCGATGATACAAATATCTCAGCAAGAGGCCCAGCAATCAATTCTCTAGCTTCCCACAGAGAACTAGAGTCTTGTCATCCAATGTTCCTCCATCCTACCACTTGGCTTAGTGGGACAAACTTATCCAGCACTCGCAACAAGTGCTCCCTATGTCATGTATTTCCCTGAGAATATCTGTTACTAATTTATGTCATTATTATAGGTGCCATGGCAAGGAGTCTTATAATAATTTTCATTGTATTTTTCTTGTAAAAGTATACATGACAGTAAATGATATATATTTATTGACAGTAATTTTTGTAAGTGTAATTGTAAATGAATGTAAATCCAGTGTTCTAATTTAGATGTTTTCACTAAGTGAAAATGAAATTGAAGTGGGAGATGACACAGGGCAAGGTAACACTAGGCACATGGACACACAAGAGCCATCAGTTGTTTACTTGACACACAAGATGGCCACAGAACCACAATATGGAGAGAGACGGCAGAGCAAATACAGACACTCCCTGGGGCCACCAGAATGCCAGCACAATGCACTCACAACCCAGTTGATTAGTTTAAGGCAGGTGGGGGAGAGACAACATGTGAGTAACGTACACTGCCCATCAAAGTGTCTGGGTCCAGCCAACACCTTTTATAGAAATGCTAACAGCTTAATATGGACTCAATATAGTGTGCTAATAGCCAGAGCTGCAGTAATCGTCCTTCTCAGGAAGAGCGATTAGTGCCCATTTCTACAGCAATGGATTTCCACGCAGACATTGAAACTGACAATAACTACACTGAAATTATCAAAGGCTGTGGTGGAACTGACAAAGACTGTATCGAAACTATCAACGATTCTGCAATATTTACCACAAACAAACCATGTTAACAAGACAATAATCTCACCAATGACCTATTGTATGTATAAAAGTATTTTGACATGTGCTCCAGGTCGAGAGAAGAATCGCAGCTGACCACTGTGCTGTTGGTGTCTTTCTCTCCCCAGAGCTCTGGTATTTCCTTGTACAATAAACTCTGTCATTGAATCCCGACTCTGACTCCGAGGTTGATGATTTTCCCCACAACAATTGGTGCTGCGAGCAGGGTTCTTATTACTGGTGCCCTGTTCGAAGGCCACAACTGGAGGGCTGGGGTAAGAACCAATTTGTACCTGCAAACTGGAAGAGTCAGACCAAGCCAAAGACACAGTTTAAAAGGTATACTGATTGTAATGTCTGATTTGCTCCAGGACTGAGTTAAAAATTCTTTTTAGTGCACGCCTGTGGAGAATAAGTGTTTAACTGTATTAACTGTTGTAAGAACCTGCTACTTGTGCTGAAACAGTCAGAGGGCAAAAGCCCTGCTCTAAACCGGTTGTTAAGAGGGGTAGCCCCCCCACCTGAAGGTTGGGATTTGAAGTGGGAATTGAGGTGCCAAGGGCACTAGGAGTTGTGAAGCACAAGTGGCAAAGTCAGGTAAGACTGGACTCTGTAGGGGCAAACAACATAGGGTCCAGTTAGAGTTTCAGTTAAACGTTGGGTGCTGTTTGTACTTGTAATTTCCAATGTGGTGAGGAAGAGGAGCTGATCACTCTGACAAAGAGCCAAACCTCAGTGGAACACACGTAACCAAGGTGGGGAGCGTGGACACTGAGTAACCGTGATACCCGGTCAGCCCGTAGTAGAACAACAGAGCTTGAATAATGGTGGTGGCGGGGAAGGCAAGGAGTCCTACCAGTAGAGAACATGCAGGGCTAGAGGTAGATTTCTGGGCCTACCAGGAGGTATTGGGGGAGTAGTGGTGGCTGGGAGGGTAGAGAAGTCTCACCGGTAGAGAGCACCTTGCCAGGAGGCTGCAACAGCCGTACAGACGGTGCTGGGACAGTATTATTAACCAGAGGGTGCAGAAGTCCCCACCGGTTAGGAACACTTTCCTGTTGGTGGTATCTAGGGATACGCAATCTGCTAAATGGCAGATCAAAGTTTCAAAAGGGATACTGCAGGTTTCCTTATTGAGAAATATAAGGCAGACAGACAAGGGTTGACAGAGCAAATGTAGAAAAGGGGTTGGGGCCCATCCCAGACATTAGCACAACAGAGAGAGTGGATACGTAAGCAGAAACGGAATAAAATTAAAAAGATAGGGGAATGTTAGTGTACCAATTAGCAAGCCTAATTGAACAAGTGAGTGCCTACCCGAGTAGGTGGAGAAAGGACCAGGAACAAGTTAAAAAGCTGGAGAGCAGGATAAAGGATCAAGAATTCACATGAGAAAAAAATACAAGAGAAATTGACTCTCTCCCCTCCTACTAAACCATCCAGCAGGGACCAACTGTTCCCTCTGTTGGACTGTTTCACTTAGCATCCATAACCAGAGGAGGAACAGAATCACAACCCAAAACAAATTATAAACCCTTAACCCCAGAGGCGAGGCAGCAGATTATGGCCTCCCTGGGCAAATTACAGCCCGGAGTGCAAACACCAGGTTCTGGGAAGAGCTGGATAGTGTATGGGTAGGGCACCAACCTGAGAGACATACACCAGCTGGTCCGGGCAGCTTGCCCAGCGGACAAGTGGAGGCAGGTAGCTGATGGACCCAACACCACAGCAGCCTGAGACTTTAGGGGAGGATGGTGGACAGATGCCATTGCCCTCACAGTTGAGATAGATGCCCTGCAGGCCCCCTTCACCGACTTTAAAGGGTGCTAGAAAATGCTCCCAACCACTGGAGCAAGATCACGACCACTAAGCAACTTAAAGGGGAAGGAGCTGCTGAATATGGAGAATGATTACTTAGGATATATCAGGAATACTCAGGGCAAGTAAACCCAGATCGGGAGGACTGGGCATTCATGCAGTGAGGACTACAGATGCTGGAGATTAGAGTCAAGATTAGAGTGGTGCTGGAAATGCACAGCAGGTCAGGCAGCATCCGGGGAGCAGGAAAATTGATGTTTCAGGCAGGAGCCCTTCATCAGGAATGAGTATGGAGGGCTCATTCCTGATGAAGGGCTCCTGCCTGAAACACCGATTTTAAACATGGGCTGTCTTGTGCCCACCAAGCCATCCTGAAAATGGTAATGTCCCAGGATTATGATGATCTAGTTGAGTGGTCTAGCAGGGTGCAGGATGAGGGGAGAACTTACGTACTTACAGGATGAGTGCAAAGGAGAGGGGAGAACTTACGTACCTGTGTTATAGGAGGAAGGAAATGTGAAATGCTCGTAGACACAGGAGGGGCCGTATCTATCACAAACCTACCCTTACCCCACACAAATAAATGAATTATTCTGACTGGGGTAGGAGGGGATAAAGCACCAGCTTACCTAAGCAAAACTACCCTCATAGAAATAAACAGTATATATATCCCCATGAGATTCTGTATATGCCAAAGTAACGAGGGCACCATAATGGGCAACAATCTCATGAAAGAATATAATGTTCTAATCGATTGTGCAAATGGGAAATTGATTTTGCCCAGACAGGATGGTCGGAAGACTGAGATTGGGAAACTTACAAGTCACCTTGAAACTATCAAAGTGGCTATGGTCACCAGTAGGGACTGGAACCTTGAAAAGGGGGAATTTGGAGCCATCTGCACCTCCGTCCCCCAAGCATGGGCAGAAACAAAGTTAACATAGACCCAATAGGGGTTCCCGGAGTGGAGCATAAGCCCCAACGACAATACCCAATAAAACCCGAAGCAGAAAAAGTAGTTGTGGAAATAGTGCAAGGACTAGTGAAACAGGGAATCCTAAAAGTAACCACAAGTACAATTCTCCAACGTGGCCAGTACTAAAGCCTGACGGCAGCTACAGGCTCACCATTGATTGTACATGACTAAATAAGGTCACCCCCAAGTTGCACTCCATAGTAGCAGACCCATCCACTATTTTAAACGGCTTGGCCTTTGAGCACAAGATTTTTACTGTTTTAGACATAGCCAACAGTTCCTGGTCTATCCCATTACACCGAGTCCCAGAACAAATTCGCTTTTACAGTAAGGAACAGGCAGTACAAGCCTGCCACAAGCCCCACGATTTTTCACAGGATGATGAGCAACATTCTGAAGGGAGAAGATTTACCAGAGGATTTCACTGCCCTACAATATGTAGATAAGATCCTAATTGCCTTAGAGTCCGGGTCAGGACATCAGGAAGCTTTATGTCTAATATTACAGGAATTGGTAATTGCAGGGTTAAAAGTCAGGCTCACAAAGGCACAGATTGGCAAAACACAAGTCTTATACCTAGGACACCTTATATCCCAGGGACTCAAAGAAATGCCCAATGACCATAAGGCAATCCAACAGATGCCACGACCTGCCACTGTCAGGGGAGTCAGGAAGGTCATGGGGCTATTCAACTACAGTCGGAGCTTTATACCAGAGTTCGCAAAATTGGCTGAACCAATCCAGAGATTAATTAAAGGAGGCAAGCCCGCCTTGAAACCTGTAACCTGGGGGCCAGAACAGGAGGAGGCATACAGTCAGTTTAAAACTCAACTCATATCAGCCCCCTGCTAGGACTGCCAGATCCCAGCAAGGATTTTCACATCCACTGTAATAATGAGGGTGGATTTTACTCCGCAAGGCCACTCAAGACCACGGGAGCAGGAAAAGGGTACTACTAAACTACAGAAGGACCGGTAGTCACTGGGTTGCCCACGTGCATAGCAGCCTGAGACTGTGCTGCTTGGGCCGTTAGGGTCAGCGAGCCCATAGTAATCCTACACACTAAACACACCCTAGTAGAGATGCTAAACACAGAGAAACTTTAATTAATCTCTGGATCATTTCAGCCAATTTTGTGAACTTGGATATAAGGCACCGACTGTAGTTGAATAGCTCCAAGACCTTTTCGACTCCAATATGAGAAGGGCAAAGTGGGAGGCTGTTCTTTTAGCCCAATGTTGGACCGTGGTAATAGTTATGGATCTAGGAGAAAACCCAGCTGAGGGAATTCTAGATGCAGGGGAACCACACAACTGTGGGGATATAGGTGGGGATGAGGATAGGGGAAACTCAAAGATACCCCTCGAGACACAACAGAGGAGACTGTCTTTGTGAACGGGTCAAGAAAATACGTAGCAGGGTTGCCCTGAACAGGATGGGCTGTGGTAAATGATAAGTCAGAAACAGTTATGTCCGGGAAGATTGATGTAAGTCAGTCCGCACAGGTAGCAGAACTGGTAGCACTCACCAAAGCACTGGATCTAGCAAAAGGAAAAATTGTGAATATATATACAGACAGTCAATATGCCTTCGGTGTAGTCCATGATTACATGGTGGCATGGGATAGAAGAGGGTTCACCACCATAGGGGGAGCCCCTATCAGATACCAATTATTGCATGCCACTGAACAGCCAAAAGAGGCTGCAGTAATAAAAATAAATGCCCACCAAAAGGAGCCAGCAAAAGAGAGCCCAAATTGGCTAAAATTCAAAGGAAGCATCCAAGGAGCAGGAGAATCGATGTTTCGGGCATGAGCCCTTCTTCAGGAAGGGCTTCCTGAAGAAGGGCTCATGCCCGAAACGTCGATTCTCCTGCTCCTTGGATGCTGCCTGACTTGCTGCGCTTTTCCAGCAACACATTTTCAGCTCTGATCTCCAGCATCTGCAGTCCTCACTTTCTCCTAAAATTCAAAGGAAACCAGGCAGCAGACTGAACAGCTCAGAGCCCAAGAGCAACCAGCCATTAATGAGGCTGCAATAGCCACTACTGAATTAGCCAAAGACGCTATCCAAATTCAATAGCTACAGGAGGACACCCCGCAGGAAGAGAGGGAGCAATGGAAACTGCAGGGGGCAATCAAAGGGGAGGATGGTGTCTGGAATCAAGCAGACAAGGTGGTAGCACCAGCGTGTGTACAGAACACATTGCTTGAACTACACCACAGGCTCTCCCATACAGGTAAAGAGGCCAGGATAGCAAGCCTAGGGAAAGGGTAATATGGAAGGGAATGGGAAGAGACGTGGCTTAGTACTGCCGCAGATGCATGGTTTGTGCACAACCTAACCCAAGGAGACCCATAAAAGTTAGGATGGGACACCAGTCCAGACGTAGGGGACCCTGGGAACGCCTTCAGATAGATTTTACAGGGCCACTACCACCCTCCCTTGGGAAAACATACTGCCTGGTCATCAGGCCAATTCACCTGGTGGGTAGAGGCATTCCTGACCAAAAACTGCACTGCGACCACTGTAGCCAGAATATTAGCGGAGGAGGTAATTCCTTGGTGGGGAGGACTGTCTGCCAATTACTCAGCATTATACAAAAATTTCACATTCCCTATCACCCCCAGAGCTCAGGGATGGTAGAGAGAATGAATAGAATGCTCAAAAATACTTTAGCTAAGGTTATGCAAACCTCAGGCAGAACATGGGCTGAAGTGCTGCCAGTCATACTAATGAAATTAAGAGCCACCACAAATCAGGCAACCGGGCTAACACCACATGAATTAATGACCAGGCGAGCAATGCAATTGCCAGAGACAATAATCACAGGTGGCACTGATGTGGGTCCACTAAAAGACAAAATTCGGTGATATTTCATAGAATTACGCACCCAATTGAAAGGGATGCGGAAATCTGTAATTGATAAAGAGGATAAAGAGGTCAAGGCCAGGGAACTGGAAGTCTTCCCTGAGGTCCCAGCAGCAGGAAGCCGCATCCTAGTGCGAACACTGCCCGACAAACCAGACTTTGCCCCAAAATGGAATGGGCCATACACCGTGGTAATAAATGTGGAAATCCTGTGCCTGCATAGATATTAAAGGGAAAGGCACATGGATGCACTGGAGCCAACTAAAACCCTTTAAAGACTCCTGTGACCAAACTAATGTCATTGACCATTCCCCAGGTACAGGCAGGAATGGTGGACAAGACAGTCATCCCATGGGGAATACTGGAAAACACAACAGAACAAACCACACAGAAGCATAACTGCATCCTCCTGACGAAAACAAAGACTTTGTTAACTTTATTTTAACTATATGTTTTCCACTGTGTTTAAGTGTCATGACTATCAGGAACATGTCAGGATTTGAGGATAACCTCTTCTATAAAACCCACCGAACCTTGCATGGGAACTGAACTGTCTGCTACCCTCTGGCGCAATCAGTGGAATCCCTACTTGTGGCCGCCCCGGTGTGGACCCCTCACCACCTGTATACAGTGGACACCTCGGGTATGCCGTGTAAAGGGCAGATAGGGAAATACAAGCAGGGACCCCAGGGTAGATGTGTGCAGCTGGGCAGGACCACTGAGCCATGGGGCCAGTCCCCCCAGCCTAGGGAAGGAAAGACCCATTTAAAACCCACTCTGTTTCACAGGACAGGGATGGGAATGCATTTATGCCCTGGTTCCCAAAGACGACTCACACATCCAGACTCAGTGCACTTATCAGCGCTGTACAGTCACTAAGGGACAGTTTATCTACACCTGCTTGCATGCTTGAATATGACCACAGGCAGACAATTCATATGTGGCCAGTGCAATGGCACCCATGTCAGCTCTGCCACATGGACATACCTGTTTGATACTTACCAGCAAGGAGAATCGGGGGAGACATGGATGGACAGACAACAGAAGGACAAGACAATATCTGTTACCAAGCAGCGAAGGGATTTGTTTTTCTATTTAAGGGGACTTACGCGACAGATACCCCAGACCTCCCAAACCTACTTGCAGTAGGGACAATTGCACCCCTTACTATACCATGCCACAGCAGGGGATATATTCGGAGAAGGATAGTGATCCACTCCATCAGTCAGGAGTTCTGTGCTGACTGGCAGGCCCCACCACTTTGGGGTCAACATTGGGATAAGGATTCCTGGGATCTCAATCTTTGCGGGGGCACAGCAGGGGTTGTCAGTGCTAAAAACCGTAATTATCTGACTATCCTAGGCAATAATACCTCGAAAGCTCTGGAAGCAATTAACACAGAGCTGGCTGAACTCAGACTCACAGCAGACATGTTACATGGTGGATTACCAATTCGCACAGCAAAGGGGAGTTTGCACAATTATTGGTGACCATTGAATTACCCATGTTATTGATGCCTCTTATAATGTTACAGAATCCATCAAGAAATCAGAGACCAGCTAGACGGTTTTCGAGCCACAATTACAGACTGTTGGCTGAATTGGTTGATAGGTAAATCTTGGGGACCTTATTTGGCACACAGGACAATTCTCCTCATTGCTGGCATGCTGTGTGGGCCTTGGGTGTTTGAAGCTCTGCTGTAAAGTGCTACTGACGAGAACTGTACCAGCAGCGAGTGTCACCACAGAAGAGCCCCCAACGAAATTGGCACTCGATGATATCCCTCGGGAGGAGGAGTTCCTAGAGATGACCTACCTCTACATGTAAATTGGGTGGTCTGTGGCAGATCTCCAAAGTCGCCCCCTTGACCACAAAGGGGGGAGTGAAGTGGGAGATGGCACGGGCAGGGTGACACTAGGCACACAGACACACAAGATGGCCACTGAGCCGGACCACAATATGGAGAGAGATACCAGGGCAAATACAGACACTGCCTGGGGCAGAATGACAGCACCATGCACTCACAACCCAGTTGATTAGTTTAAAGCAGGTGGGGGAGAGAATACACATAAGTAACGTACACTGCCCAAAGTGTCTGGGTCAAGCCAACACCTTTGATAGAAATGCTAACAGCTTGATACAGACGCAATACGAAATGCTATTGGCCAGGGCTGCAGTAATCGTCCTTCTCAGGAAGAGCGATTAGCGCCCATTACTAGAGCAATGGACTTCCACGCAGACATTGAAACTTACAATGTTTGTGCTGAAACTAACAACAACCACACTGAAATTAACAAAGGCTGCGGTGGAACTGACAAAGACTGTATCGAAACTATCAACAATTCTGCAATGATTACCACAAACAAACCATGTTACAAAGACAATAATCTCATCACTGACCTATTGTATCACAAGATGCATTAAATTATCTTGACATGTGCTCCGGGTTGAGAGAAGAATCGCAGCTGACCACTGTGTTTTTGGTGTCTTTCTCTCCCTGGAGCTCCGGTATTTCCTCGTGCAATAAACTCTGTCATTGAACCCCGATTCTGACTCCGAGACTGGTGATTTTCCCCAAAACAAAGTGAAATAACGTCCTTCCTCATTGCATCTCAGAGCTGGTGCCAAAATTGGGGCAGCTGGCAACAGACTAGTCAAGCAACAGCTTGACATTATTGTACTCTTGATATCAATCCTTAGAGACAATGCCTTAAACTCTACCATAAACCGTCCCTACTAGTGGGACAGGGCATAGCCATCAGAGTTGGCAGCGCAGGCATCTGCACTCAAGATAGAGTTGCCTTGGGAGTGCCCAACATTTTGCTCTGGATTCTGTGAAATCTCATGGCATCAGATCCACAGGAACATCCTGCTGATTGCTACCTATCACCTTCTTTTCAGTCAATAATTCAATGCTGGTCCATGTTGAACACCATTTGGAGGCAACACTGATGGTAATAAGGGCACAGATTGTACTCTGGTTGAGGGACTTCAATGTCGATCAACAAGAAGACTAACATTCCAGAATTAGTCGTGCCCCTAGCCAATCTGTGCCAGTGCAACTACAATATTGGCTTCCACACAGCTAGTGGAAAGTTGCTCAGGTATGTCCTAACCATAAAAAGCAGGACAAATACAACACAGCTAATTACTGTTAATTTTGAACACCAAAACACACACACAATGTCACAATACAACTCTGCAGAGTGATAATGAGCAGAGAAATTAAGATTAAACCCTGTTGTCAAGATTTGATTTACCATTGTCATATGTACCAAGATATACTGTAAAGTGTTGTTTTGCATGCTATTTAGGCAAATCATAACTTACATAAGTACATCAAGTTAATAGAACAGAATGCAAAATATAGTGTTAGAGTTGCAGTGAAGGAGTAGAGAAAGATCAACTCTAATATATGAGAAATCTGTTCATAAGTCTGATAACAGTGGGGCAGAAGGTGTTCTTGAATCTGTTGATATGTGTTTTCAAACTTCTGTATCTTCTCCCTGATGGAAGAGGGTGTAAGAGAGCATAACTGGGCTGGGAAGGGCTTTATGGTCACTGCTTTCCAGAGGCAGCAGTCAATGGAAGAAAGGCTGGTTTTCATGATGGACTGAGCTGCATGCACAACTCTCTGTAATTTCTTGTGGTCTTGGGCAGAGCAGTTGTCATACCAAGCTTTGACACAACTGGATAGGGTGCTGTCTAAAGTGCATCGTAAAAATTGATAAGAATCATTATGGACACATTGTGGAATCATTGTGAATTTCCTTAGCCTTCTGAGGAAGTAGAGGCATTGTTGTGCTTTCTTGTCTACTGCCGACATGATGGACCAAGATAGATTGTTGGTGACATTAACTCCGAGGAACTTGAAGCTCTTGACCATCAAGAGTCCAAAAAAGCAGAAAAAAGTGACTTGCAGATACAAAAGCTGTCTGCGTTCATATGTAATAACATCTGGAATATATTTTGACTTAGGCTAACAAGTGCCAAGTAGCATTTGAACCACACAATTATCATGTAATTTCCATCTCTAACTATTTAAATCTAAGCATCTCCCTTTGACAATGGATCATTCCCGTCACTGAATCTTCTATCAACATTTTGGGAGTTAGCATTGACTAGAAACAAAACCAGACCAGCCATCTAAATACAGGCTACGAGAGCAGCTCAGAGGCTAGGGATTCTGTAGTGAATAATTTGCCTCCCAAATCCTGACTGCCTTGAAAGACAAAGACACGATTCATGTATACAACCTGCAAGTTTCTCTCCACTCACTATCCTGACTTGGAACTGTTTCATCGGTCCTTCATTCTTGCTGGGTCAAAATCCTGGAACTTTCTCCCAAGCAGCATACCAAAAGGACTGCAATAGTTCAAGAAGGCAGGTCACTACAACTTCTCCAGGGCAATAAATGATTGCCCACCTAATGATGCCCACATCCTATGAAGAGCTATTAAATAAAAGCCCTATGCTTGCAATGAAATGCTGTCATTTTGTGCTTGGCTTCCAATTGTCAAAGTGAGCAGTGAAGATAGGAATTAGATGGTGTTAAGAGTGTGTGAGTTGATAAGAAAGAAGTGTGAATTGTGAAAGAGAAAACCTGCAGTGCTAAGTACCTACTGCATATGGACCTGATCCTACTTCTAATCTTGAACGGATGAAGTAACAGTAACAGTGCTGCTATTGCAGTGGTGCAGTTACTACCTGCTCCAAGAACAAATCTGCCTGTATCCTGTCTTCTCACATCTTCACACACCCAACTCAATGGCTGTCATTGTATGCACCACAGAAAAAAATGAAAAACTTAAGTAAACTTGACCATAATGACCACTGCATCCAGTGGTCTTCTTTACCGTGCCTTGCTCACCACTGCATCCACACTTAAATAATTGCATATGTTTTCTATCTTGCAACAATTTTTGTACAGGGATTATGCCTTTAAGGAGCTGCATTATAATGCGCATTACATTTACAATTTTGGCTTTGCATAGCTACATTATCTGAGCTTTTCATAGTTTCATATTATTTTGCTGTGGTATCAATCTAGCAATCCACAGGCTCTAGCTCTAGGGACATGGATGAAATTACACTTCAGCACTGGTAAAACTTAAATTCAATTAATTAAATCCAGAATTGAAAGCTGGTAATAGTATCAATGAAATTATCATTCACTATCAAAAACAACCATCTGGTCCAACAATGTTCTTTAGAGAAAGAAATCTGCTGTTCTTACCAGGTCTGGCCTATATGTGACTCCTGACCCATAGCAATGTGGTTGCCTCTTTGCTGTCCTCTGAAAATGGCGAATTCTGGCCGAGCCAATGATGCCCATATTCCATTAAAGATTTTAAACATCATAAAATGTTGAATGGAACTTTCAGATCAGGGCCTGAAGTTGCCAGCATCAGACTGAGCCAGTGGATGTCAAAGAGTGTGGTGCTGGAAAAGCACAGCCAGTCAGGCAGCATCCGAGGAGCAGGAGAGTCAACATTTTGAACATAAGCTCTTCATCAGAAAGAAGATGAAGAGCTTATGCTCGAAATGTTGACTCCCCTGATCCTCAGATGCTGCCTGATTGGCTGTGCTTTTCCAGGACCACACTTTTTGACTTTGATCTCCAGCATTTACAGTCCTCATTTTCTCCTGAGCTAGTGGATGCCTTATCATTTGCTCTTTCTGTCAATGGTGTGGAATCCTCTTGGATGATAGTGCAAAAGAGAGTTTTGATTCAGTCACTTCTTGACTAACATGGCCCAATGGTAAAAAAAAACAGATGCAAGATGAGCATTTTCTCACATTTCTCTGAATTGGATTGCACTGCCTGAAAGACTGGTTTTAGAAAAAAGATTCACCAGTAACTTTCTGGAGGGAATTGAATAAATACTTGAAAGAAAGTAAATTGAATTTTAAGACGAGAAGTTATATCTCCAATATACAGATATTAGACAATATAGTAAAGTATTAGAAACAGACTCCTTAAATTAACAGAGAAATAACTAGTTTATTGCAAGAAAAAAAAACATACTCAAGCAAAGATGCAATAATTGCTTATAACTGGTCTAAAACATCCAACTGCTTTTATTGAAAAAGAAAATCTCCAACTTTGGAAAACTAAAAGTCTGTTGAGCATTATCCTAAAAATATTTTGAACAAGTAACAGTTAAAGTCGAAAAAGATAAGCATAGATTGTCCAAAATCTAGTCAGCTGCCAAAGTCGTACCCTCTACCTGTCTTCACCTATCCCCACTTCACCATCCCCTTTATCTGCAGCTCCCCTTACACCCACCCACAGTCCTGAAGAAGAGTTACACTGGAAACATCGACTTCTCCACATCCTGATACTGCGTGGCTTGCTGTGTTCTTCCAGGGTCTTGTTTGTCTACCTTGGATTCCAGCATCTGCAGTTCTTTTTTTTTGGTCTCTAATTCAGTCGTTTTCCTGACAATCTGTTACCACTGGAGTTTTGGCCTGGATCTGAAATGTATTTTAGAATTATCTTCCTCTGGAAATAGTGGCGTAGGTTCAGATTTGTTCTTTAAGTTGACTCTATTTGTAGGTTCTGAGGAAGGGTACTTGACCCAAATCATTCACTCTGATTCCTCTCCACAGACCTTCTGAGCTTTTCAAGCAATTTCGGTTTTTGGTGATGTGGCTTCCAGTTGAGCTTCAACTGACAAGATCATCTGAGAGGATTTTCAAAGACAGTGAAGACAAACTTACCCCTAACTGTGTGTTCTCAAAACTGACATTTTTTATGCAGTCACATAATGTGTTTTAGAAAGCAAATCTTAGCCAGACTTAATACACTTTTAATGGTAAGCTCCTATGGGGTGTTGCTGAACAAAGAGACCTTGGAGTGCAAGTTCATAGCACCTTCAAAGTAGAGTTGCAGGTACATAAGATAGTGAAGGCAGCGTTTGGTATGCTTTCCTTTGTTGGTCAGAATATTGAGTACAGGGGTTGGGACGTCATTTTGCGACTGTACAGGATATTGGTTAGGCCACTTTTGGAATATTGCGTGCAATTCTGGTCTCCTGCCTGTCAGAAGAATATTGTGAAACTTGAAAGGGTTCAGAAAAGATTTACAAGGATGTTGCCAGGGTTGGAGGATTTGAGCTACAGGGAGAGGCTGAATAGGCTGGGGCTGTTTTCCCTGGAGCAAGAGGCTGAGGGATGACCTTATAGAAGTTTACAAAATCATGAGGAGCATGGATAGAATAGACAAGGTCTTTTTCCCTGGGGTGAGGGATCCAGAACTAGAGGGTTTGGTTTAGGGCGAGAGGGGAAAGATATAAAAGAGACCCAAGGGGCAACCTTTTCACGCAGAGGGTAGTACATGTATGGAATGAGCTGCCAGAGGAAGTGGTGGGACTGGTATAATTGCAACATTTAAGAGGCATTTGGGTGGGTATATGAATAGGAAGAGTTTGGAGGGATATGGGCCTGGCGCTGGCAGGTGGGACTAGATTGGGTTGGGATATCTGGTCGGCATGGATGGATTGGACCGAAGGGTCTGTATCTGTGCTGTACATCTCTATGACTTTTCTCTCCACAGTGTTGCAGAACTGGTATCCCAACTCAAACAGCTGGCTCTTGGTTTTCTGAAGCGTTGATTCCAAAAGTCCAGAAACATATGCCCAGCCAACTCAACTTAACAATTTAGATGACAAACCTTAATAACACCAATCACATGCAGGATATCTTGTAGACCGGTTTGTGGTACGTCGGCTTCAGCTGCGATGCCCTTCCCAGTCGAATAGCTTCCCATTACTCACTCTCTACAGGCATTTATAAGGAGGAGGTATGAGAAGGCAAATACATTTCTCACGGTAGAAGAATATACTTATTCTCCGCCACCAACCTCCATGACAACAACAACTCGGCATGGCAACAAGCGCGGCGCCGGAAGTGCGTCTGCGTGCTGTCGCCACTTCCTGTTAAGCGCAGAGCTCGAGGTAGGTGGCGGCGGTTGGTGGCTCTCGTGCTTGCAGCTTTTGTTTTTTTTCGCCCCAGCCCCATCCCTTTCTTCATCCCCACCTTTATTAATCCTGACCTTCCTTCCCCACTCTTGAAATACTTTGAAGCGTTTGGTTTTCACAGCCGCCGACATGAGCGACACCGAAGAACAAACCTACATCGAAAGGGTGAGTTCTTGTCGAGATATGTGCTATCTTTCTCCAGTGTGTGGGTGTCTCTGTGTTTGTGTTCTCCGGGGGTGAGGGGAGTGGGAGGTGTTTCCTCACCGAAGGTTCTGGACTGGCCCCCTCCCTTTCCCCGAGGGTCCCGCCCTCCCTTTCAACCTCATTGGCTCCGCCGCCTGCCAGGCCGGCCAATGACGGGGCACGCCGCCCTCCTGTGCGTCTATGGGCGGGATTGCCATTCGTGATCGCCGCAGCCTGTCAATCCTCGTCACCACCAATGAGCGGGAGAGGCGGTGCGCTAACGTCACTCCGATTGGCTCTATGATGCTGGCAATGATAATAGGGAGGTGAGACTTCCGCTCCGCTCCTTCCTGTGGCTATGATGACCATCTCCCACTCATACTTTATTTTCAAAAAGTCATTCATGGGATTTGGGCGATGTTGGCTCGATCAACATTTATTGCCTGTCCCAAGTTGTCCTTGAGAAGGTGGTGGTGAGCTGCCTTCTTGAAATTGTGGGTTGACCCAGAATGCCATCAAATAGGGTCGTCTCGCTGGAAGCAAACATTTGATGATTGGCACGCTTTTATTTTGGGACTTCTTTAAAATTTAAAGCCCAATAAGGTGTGTGTGGAGGTGGAGGTGGGGGGAGTGGGGTGCTTTGTCTGATTTGTGTCAGCCTGTGCGTGTGAGAGCTTGGAATGTAGCATGTGATCCACACCTGCCTGCAGCATGTGAATCATGCAGCGAAGGGCTATTCAATGCACCTTTCTGGTTGCAAAGTCTTGGGGCTCTCCATAATCTATCTCCTCTGCCCCCTGGGAGTGGATGCTATGAGTTATAATTTGCAGGTTGGTGGAGCAAAGGGCTTGAGGAGGGACTTGGAAGAGTTCTGGAAGTCTGAGAAACCGGACAACGCTGGAAATGCACACTGCACTTCAAATGGGGGCACCTGAGTGGGGATTTAAACACAGAACTGCAGCCGCTAGTGTATGTTCCTTGTATTTTTATTTTGTGGGGACAGGACTTCCTGCAGTACGTTCAGGACGCTGGGTTTATATGTACAGTTTGTGCCAAGCCTTAACAATATATTCTTTCATTAGTTCTTGTCTATCCACTCAGCATCCGAAGCTGCCCTTTTTTGGGGGTGGGGTGGTATGCAACGTTATCACCAGGTAGTGGATGTAAAAGATAGTTGTTGACAGTTGGTGAATATAGCTTGTGGGAGTCAGGAAATTAGGGATTCAAGTTGTAATTAATTAAGTTGTCAGTCTGCAGTGAAATTTAAGTGCTCAAATTTATGATTCGGTATGTTCCCCCACCCACAGAATTTTCAACACTTTGTTACTGTACCTTGTCTATGTTGCGTATATAATATTTAATCCAATTAATGTAATGGCTTGGTATGAATTTTTTTCACTTTTTGATCCTGCCCTGCACGTATAAAGTAGTTATTTGCCAGAATTAAAGCTGGGGGAGGGCTACAGATTACAATTCTGCAGATTTGAATTTATTTCTGAAATCAGGTATGATTTGGGGTTAGTGTGCCACGTACCACACTTAACAAACACTGCAGCATGTAATCTTTAACGTTTTAATACTGAAGCTTTGTAATACCATATCTGCTGCAAGGAGCAGTTGCCATAAGTTTTACTGACAAATGTATTTTACCAAATCACTGTGCAAATATTTTTCTCTTTAACCCCCTTTTCCCAAAACCCTGGTGGTATTTAACCGAAGCTACCGACAATAGAAGACAAGGGGGAGGGAGTTCCAAACTGTAAGTAAGATACTAGGGCTCAGCATTAATACTTTCCATTTAAGAATAGTAGTTGCCCATTTTTCTCTGGGGCTTCTGTCTTTCATGCTTTTGTGAAGAGTTGATCTCTGCTGTAAGAGAGCTTTCCCATGCTTGGGAAGGTGCTTACATTCTCCTCTCCCCCTTTTTCACAATGCAGTATAGGTCAAGATTAGGAATTTGTAGCATTGCCTTTTATTTTTGCTCTTGCAAATCGATGTTTTGCTTCCTTTGCAAATAACCTCATTATGCTACGTTGCCCTGACAACAACTTGGAACCTGGGCAGGCGCTATTCCAAATAATTAAAAAAAACAAAAAAAGTCTGATTTAAAGCAGTGCTTTGTACTTCCTTCTGAACATTTGCTTTGAAAAATTTGATTTGTGAATCAAACCAAGCCTAACTGTTGTATGAATGCTCCAGAATATGGTTGGGAAATCCTTTTTTGTATTGACCCACTGAGCATGATCTAATTTTGGTCAGACCCTGTTCATCATATGTCTGGAAGTTTGTTTTTTTGTTATCCTGCATTTAGAGAGGCTTAAATGTTGGCACTCTCCCTAAAGTGTTTGTCAGAGCACCTGTTATTTTACATTTATTAGTAGTGTCACTGACATTGATGAGGGAAGAGTCCCAAGACAAAAAGAAGATAGAAGCATTAAAGGTTCGTTATTTTTATTTACATACTGTGCTATAGGTTGATTTTAATTTTAAGGTTTTCAGTATTTGTGCTTTTTGATTATTGCAACATGTGGCTATTAATGACTATTTACTCACCAAAGCCACCTAGTTGAGTTAATTAAATTTGGTTTCTTCGAGGTCATCGTGTTCACTGACACATGGGCAAATTGCCTGAATCATGTAGAGTGCAGTTTAAGAATGTGCATGGAATAATTTTGGTACCGATACTGGACTACAAGCAATTCCAATTTGAACTTGATTGCTCTGCTTGTAAACTTTAATTAATAATACAAATGCTGGAAATCTTTGAAAATAGAAAATGGTGGAAGCATACAGTAGATCAACTGTCTTCTGGGAATAAAATATTGATGTTTATAGATGGAACTCTTTGTTAGAACTGATTAAATCTGAATTTTAATGAAAGTTTGTCTGCAGTGTCAGCCACCTTTCTCTTTCAGAAACTATCTGATCTATTCAAAACCATTATTTGCTGTGTTCATTTTATGGACAGTGTATTGGACTCCTTGTCAATATCAGCTGCTGATTTATTATGCCTCAGTCAAATTCTGTGTTTATTGCACAGAATCTTTTACCAGTGTTTGATCGCATTCTGCAACCCCTTTTTATCATTTTGGTTACTACATTCTAGAATATTGTCTATTCATCTGTCTCACTGAAGTGCATAGAACTATGAAGTCATTTGCATTAGTTAGTGTGATATGTTCCTAGATTTTATGCTTTGTCAGAAGAAAGGTTATGTTTATTCTTGTTAAATACTTTTTTATTTGAAGAGATCAGCAGTGATAGTAATGGGAATCCTTAGTTTTTTTTCCTGTACTTTGTAATATGCTTGTCATTTGCATGTAGGTGAGAGGATGCAGTCAGATTGACCATTTTTGAGCATTTTGGGACAATGTATTCAGAGTGCATGTCCCATATAGGGAGAAAATGCAAAAACATGGGCTGGGGGGTGTTTTTATATATATAAAATCTGAAATAAAGCCAAGATGCTAAAAATGGAAGTGTTAGGAAGCATCTGCAAATAAACTATCCTATTTCAAGCACTTAATTCTTCATTGAATTTTAAGACTGAGGTGGTAAGTTTTTATGAAGATCAGAACATGAGGAAAGCTGGACAGAATTAGCAGTCAGGCATGTTGTCATAGGTAGAAAGAATGACTTGATAAAATGTGAATCAACGTGCAGTTATTGAAATTGATTTCCATTCCTGGTCCAGTACAGTTTATCTTTGCTTTTGTTAAATAGTCACATTTTCACTTCTGCCCACAAAGCTCAAAGCATGTATTGTCTTTGCCCAACAAGACTCTATAATCTTCACGCTGACATGAGCAACCATGGCTACTTAATTATATTTTTGAGACAACTAAAATAAAGAATTGAGGTTTTTCTGCACTTAAGTTAAGACACTGGAATAATGCTAAAGATGTGCGGCAGGCAATAGAACATGCTGATAATAGCCCCTGATAATTGCTAATCAAAATCTTTCAACAATTTGTGAACAAAGTATTTAAAAGTTGCTCGTAACTTGTTTTTTTTTAACATGAGGATAGGTAATACAAAATTTTTTTTGCCTGCACTGGAGGTAGATGGAGAGAACATTTCGGAAAAATGTAGCCAATGTCTTGGGAAAAAGAGAGACCAGTTCTTCAATGGAGAATTTTTAACATTTTAAGGAACAGTTTTAGTTCCTCAGCAGGTGACACCAGTTTCTTGGATACCAGTTAAAGAAAATGTCATTCTTCCTCATTGACTGGAGGTAACAGCATTGTTTGTTCTCAGGAAGCAAATGAGCCGATCCTCTAAGACTACCTCTGCCTTTGTAGTGACGTTGATTAGATTAGATTCCCTACAGTGTGGAAACAGGCCCTTCAGCCCAACAAGTCCACACCGACCCTCCGAAGAGCAACCCACCCAGACCCATTTACCCCAACTAATGTACCTAACACTATGGGCAATTTAGTGTGGCCAATTCACCTAACCTGCACATGTTTGGATTGTGGGAGGAAACCAGAGGAAACCCACGCAGACACTGAGAGAATGTGCAAACAAGGTGGGAATCAAACCTGGGTCCTTGGCACTGAGAGGCAGCAGTGCTAACCAGTGAGCCACCATGCCGCCCTTGATCTTTCTCTAGTTTCTCTCAAGTCTCCCCTCAAGCTTTCTCCCAGTTAATCTGGAGGCCTACCACCTCCTCCCTCAAATCTGTTCCCAATAAATTGCTGATTATCCTTATTTATTTCCTGGCGCCGGTTTAACTGATACTCTGACATTAGTTCTCACTCTTTTGCTGTTTCAAATCTGTTATAAAAGTAACCCATAATTCCTTCATTCTTGAAAGGCCTGTCTCCAACTCCCTTTTGTTTAGGGACCTTGAATTAATTGCCATCTGTCAAATCCTTTCACATCTTCCCTGGAACTTCATCTTTGAACCCTTACCTTGGTACTAAACCGGCTATCACTTGTGATTTTAACAGCTTTGATAGTGACAAAAGAAAAATATCTCCTCTTTGAAAAACGGCTACAGCATGAGATGAGGTAATGTGATTCACTGTCTATACTGGTTGAAAAAGAACTATTGTATTCATCCGGTTTGGTAAGTAGCCTTGTAGGTTCAACACTTCAAATGAATATCCAAGTATCTTTCACATGAAAGGGGTATTTATTTATGCCCCTATTATGCTTGCAGAGAGAGTTCCATTCCCTTTAGAGAGAATAGTTTCCTGAACTCCTTTGTAATTCTTCTGTTAATGTCTTGCTTGTAAATCTGCCTCCTTTAATGAGGGGGACAGGAACGGCATGAAGTAATCTGGCTGTGGCTTACCTAGTCCTTTATATAGCACAAAGATAATGTTCCTGTTTCTATTCTCATTCGTGTTTGGTGATGGAGGTCATCCGATTTGGTATCGTAACCAATTTGTCCACATCGCTCAAGGTGGGCAGATAGGAATGCACTCTTAAGCTCTCTCTACTTCAGTATTTGATTATCTGACTCTTTTATTATGTATTCCTTTGCTTCATTTGCATTCCCCAGGTGTATTACTTAACACTGCTGATTTGAATTGGATTTGCCACTTTTCTGTCCACCTGGCCGTTCTTTAATATCAACATTTTTCAGCTTGCTTCTTCGCTGTCCACTTGCAACCAGATGTGTTTGCGAATTTCTTAATTATGCTGCTGGTATTAAGACTGAATCACTGATGTCATGAAAAGCAGGCAACCTAGTACTGAGGAACCTCATTGGAGACAGCCTTCCTGCCATGGAACACCCACTGACCATTAACTTCTGAGACCATTTTTGATCCACTCTTTACCCTTGGATCCTGTGTGCTCTTTGTTTTCCAACCAGTCTGTCATATGGCTTTCTGAAAATTGTGTGGATCATATGAGTATCTCTGATTCATTGGCCCTCGTTACGTTCTCAAAAGCTTGTATTAGGTTAGGCACTATTTTCCCACAGCAAATCCATTTGTCTTTTATTTTTTACTTTCTGAATGATGATCTGGGCTGTCTCAGAATTTTGCCAATAATTCCATCATAGCATAGGTTAACTGGCCTATAATTACTTGGACTTTGTTTGTTTGAGGCTTTCCTTTCCTCCCTTCTTATTTTGCAGACTTCCAGCAATATGCTGGAGCCACAGGCTGGGTAAATAATGATTTGGAGATGCCGGTGTTGGACTGGGGTGTACAAAGTTAAAAATCACAACACCAGGTCATAGTCCAATAGGTTTAATTGGAAGCACACTAGCTTTCGGAGCGCCGCTCCTTCGGAGCAACAATCACCTGATGAAGGAGCTTCCAATATAACCTGGTTTTGTGATTTTTAACTGGGCAAATAAGGTTTGCAGTCTTTGTTATTTCCTTCGTTCTCTTGGCCCCTAACATATTTATCTATTTTGAGTTGCTAAAGTCCTTTGTATTGTTCCTTTTGCTATATTTATCCAATTCTAATATTTTTGCAAGCATTCTTGTACAATGATTTCATTGTCCACCTTTTTCATGAAGACTGATCTGAACCATGATCCTGTCAATCCACCATCATACCCAGGTTAATTTTTTGTTTAAAAAATATCTTTGGCAGTTACAAGCCCTCAGGATCTGACGTAAGCTTTTATTCTTTGACTCGTCCTACTTTTTACGCTTTTGAATATTTGTCGTACAGGGGATGTCTGAATTTCAGAGTCCTGTCCTGTCTTTGAAAGGACCATGTTTATTTTGAAGCCCCTCTATCTCCTTCAATGCCACTACTTTTGATACTTTTAGTAGTGTGTTAAGTATAATTTTGCTGAATCACGCTTTGACTTTGCAAAAATCCGAATTTCCAAATTTGGAATTTTTTTGGAGTAATTGTTAGTTGATCTTTATTCTTTTCCGATAGATACAATATAATTATGGAATCATTACCACTACCATGAAGATACTCTCCCGTTGGTACTCTTCCACCATTCCTTAGAACTGCCACTTTTTCCTGGTTCAAAATAGTTTCACCGAATACATTAAGAATTTGATATACATTTTAACATTGATTTTATCGCAGTTAATATTCTGGTTGTTTAAATGTACTATTTACTGCCTGATAGCACTGCATACCTTTGCAACTTTGCTCACGTATTTGCTCTTCTATCTCCCCTGAGGTTTTTTTTGGGGGTTGGGGGGGCTCCCAATGGTGTGACAGCCCCATTTCTGCTCCTCTCTTCAATCTGCATTTGATGACCTATCTGGCTTATCATTCCTTCTCAGTGCTGTAATTGTTTGTTTATCCAATATTACAATTCACCCACTGTACCCTTTCTGAAAACCCTGTGATTGGGAATGTTCATGTGCCATCTCTGCCTTGCCATGTTTCAGTAATAAATCATGTTGTCATAATCTGGTATTGCAGGTGGTATGGAAGGTGCTAGCTATGAAGAGAGGTTGAGGAGGTTAAGTTTGTTTTCATTAGAAAAAAGGAGATTGAGGGGGGACCTGATTGAGGCCTACAAAATCATGAAGGGTATAGACAGGGTATATAGAGATAAGCTTTTTTTCCCAGGTGAACGATTCAACAATGAGAGGTCACGTTTTCAAGGTGAGAGATGAAAAGTTTTAAGGGCGAATACACGCGGCAAGTACTTTACACAGAGGGTGGTGGGTGTCTGGAATGCTTTGCCAGCAGAGGTGGTAGAGGTTGATTCATTTAAGATGCATCTGGACAGATGCATGAGTAGGTGGGAAGCAGAGGGATACGGATGCTTAGGAATTGGGCAACAGGTTTAGACAGTAGATTTTGATTGGCTCAGGGCTGAAGGGCCTGTTCCTGGGCTGTAAAGTTTCTTTGTTTGTTCTTTAATCCTGTGTTCTACTTAGCCTATTAAACAGGCTCATGGTGTTGTAGCCTTTTGAAACATATATTTTAATGCAAATAATGACTTGGATAATTCAAGTGAAGTTTAGTTTGCAACAACAAATTTAAGCAAGTTTCACAGCTGTTAAAATGCTAAGAAATCTGTAGCAAGGTCAGCAACCTCAGTGTCAGCAGAGGTAACATATTTAAGTCATTGAGCTTTGTATTAATATTTATCGTCTCATTTTAGTTTGAAAACCACAGGCACACTAATTAGGTGAAATAGGATTTTGAAGCTGTAATATTTGTTAATGCTTTATCTGTCAGTTCAGTCCATTCGTACTTTAGTTAATTTGAAATTGGTGTCACGATTGCCACTACTACAAATAAGCCTAACACCAAATAGTTTGGTAGGGCAAACCAGCATGCACTGTCCACTTATAGAATGTACAGTCAACTTCTTGTACTTGTCCTTCTACCAGAAACAGCTTTGCATTTTACACATAAGCAAACTACCTACCTGCATGATACTCAGTTGATCTTTATAATGGGGTGCATTTCCAGATAGTCTGCTTGTTTTACAGAAGCTTGTAGAAGTATTTGGTTGATACTTAACAAGGTAGTGCTCAGAATTGCTTCTTTGTTGCTTAGATCTGTTGTTTTAGACAATACCTTACACTGAAGGTTATCTGATCTAACTCCTGTTTCCTTTTATTAAATTTCCAGTGCTTCAGCAAAGAAAAAATACACGTACCTGGCCAGTTTGACTGATAGGCATGTCACCTAGTGGTTGGCATAGCAAGACTATTACAATGGATACATTTTGATAATAACATCTAAGCAAACATGGAAACAAACTAAAATGTGTGGTCTGGCTGACTTGGCATGTCTTATTTTCATATGACACCTTTACTATCCCTATATTTATTTCTGTTACTACATAGGTCAAGTATCTAGTTTGATTAATCACCAGTATGGCCTAGAACTAGGGGGCATAGTCTAAGAATTAGAACCAGACTGTTCAGGAGTACTTTACATATAAAGAATAGTAGATGTTTGGAATTGCTCCACAAATGGCAATGGATATTGGATCAGTTCATTTTAAATCTGAGATCATTTTTTTGAGAAGCACAGTTATCAAGGGGTATGTGCCAAAGGCAAGTATGTGGAGTTAGCCCACAGATTAGCCATGCTCTCATTGAATGGTGGAACAAGCTGAAGGGCCTACTCCTGTTCCAGTGGTCAGAAAAGTTAGTCAGAGAATGTTAAAGCTTTGTCTTCTGGCTAATATTGGTACACACTTGAAGAAACAATTTTTTACTTGGCCAAAATTCAGTAAATTGAGAGCTTTCTAATTAACTCATTCAGAGATGTTCAACACTTGAAGAATATGTGGGACCTGAAGCTGGTCCTCCTTCCCCAGAAGTATTGGCATTACCATCACTTCGCAAAGCCCCATCCCACCCACTGCAAATTGTGAAAGTTTTTAACAGTTTGAAAAGTCTGCTGTGGATTAGCTGCTTTCTTTAATATTCAAGCAATTCACATCTGTTGAAAGGCTTTACCCATCAAATCAGAAACATTAGTAAAACCTACTAATATTACATATTTATACAATTGACTCATCCATTGAAAGGTGATAGCTAGTTTATATCCAGTTTGTTGTCAGCAATAATAAAAACAGAAAATGCTAGAAATACTTGGCCAGTGAGGCAGCATCTGTGGAGAGAGAGCAGACTGGTTAAATTTCAGGTCAGTGATTTCACTGAAAGGTCATAGATCTGAATCATCAGTTATCTATCTCTCTCTTCATACTTGTGCCTGTGCTGCTGAATCTTCCAGCATATTCTATTTTTTTATTTCAGATTTCCAGCATCTACAATGGTTTATGTTAGATTCCAGAGAAAGAGGATTTATATTTTCTGTGTACTCTGATCAAATCTGTCCTTAGGCTAACTGTTTACATGCCAATCCTATGGCCTACTATGTGTTCGCTTTTTTTTGGTAAACCACAGATTTTTGTTCCTTGCATTTCAGTCAATTTAAAGAAGTTTACAGTGATGGTTCTGCCAGACAAGTCAACAAGCTGGTCCATAACCAGTGTTTTACCAATTGGAATAAGTGAAAATTTGGGCCTGACATCCCTGAAGTTGGGCTGCTTTTCTAGGTGGTCCTAAGTTTAAAACAGTGGAATTCAAGTTGGCCCAATGTGTTGATTTTTCATTCCTACCCACCTTCCCTCCCTGGGAACCATCTTTGGATGAAATTGGATCTGATCGAACTCCATGAACTTGATTTTGTTCAGATCAAGGAATTGTTTCAAGAGTTTGAATATCTAGTCCTCCAGTGTGAAGAAGTCAACTCATTTCAGTTAATTTATTCATCAACCTCTTCTCTGGCACACTGTCCAGGGGCTTCCAGCACAACGTACATGGCTGAAGTAAAATTGATGTGTCAAGTTGGTTACCTAACTTCCAAACAATTTAATATACAACTATTTTCTTCTGTTTTTCATTCACAGAATTCTGCACAGATATGAAATCTTGACTGTGCAAGTAAGAAAATAGGGCATACCTAAACAGGGTGAAGGCTTTGGAGATGTGCTAAATTTGTCCTTAGTTTTTGATGGTGAAAAGGTTGCATCAGTTTACCCTATGGCCACTACAGTCAATATTGGACTGCATGATCCGTGTTTTTCTAAGCTGTCTCTTCAGTGACAAGTTAATTCCAAGGTGAATGCTGAGAGGGAGTGACACAGGCTTTCTCTGTTGGTGCCGTGAAGATCCATTTCAATGAATAATCTGTCCAGCTGAAATGAGTTATCTTTCTTCAGCTTAAACTGTGGCTAACGGGTTTTTAACATTTCAGCATTGTGTGCGCGCCTCCAGGTAAGAAACAAATGGGATAGGAGATTAGGAAATGGTGAGTATCAGTTCCCCGATGTGTTTACATTTGACCATTTTGCTGATGTATCCTGGCATGAGGTTCTAGTTCATGTAGGAGCACTTGACTCCAAGTTGCAAGGTCGAGAGAGAGTCTGAGTTGCCAGTCAATCCAGTTCACATTTATAATTCAGTTGAAGTTGTACTTCAAACTTGCTGATCAGAGTGAAGTTGACAGCTGGTATGGGGAAGCCCAATCCCAGATTAGTTCCACTGGAAGATGAATGAATGGTGAGACGTAAATCACATCAGAGCAGTAGCTGAGGTGATACCATTGCAAAGATAATTATTGCAGTTGCAGACCTTCCAAGTATGAGAATTTTGGGTCACTGAGTTTGTAACTGAGTGGTCAAGTGTTTGGGCCCTTGTTGCTTAGTTAATAATCCTGCCTATAGCTATTACTGGTGTCAGCTAGCTGGCATAGTTTTATTTCCTGTAACTACAGTTGTTGCAGATGAGAATCTTTTGAAAAGTTTCACTGGTAACTGGCTAATCTCAGCACAGGTTTTCTCTGCAATTACATGCCTCATCCTGTTCTTTTTTTGTTAAGGTTAATATTCATGAAGAAAAGAAATGTGGAAGAAGTCAATTGACAAGTTTTGTGTAATAATTGAAGCTCAGGAATAAGTGAAGCTGAATTGGGGAAAAAAAAGAATGCATGCTAAAAAAAAAGACACGAAGTCCCACAAATAGAATGTGTGCAGTGTGTGAAGTGGGAAGATGAACCAAGTGAGAATTTGAAACTGAAGAATGAAGAAAAGAAATAGAATGAAGTTAAGATCAGAAGTATCTGGAATCAGAAAGCACTACGCTAAGTAATTTCTAGTCTGTTTATGTGTACGTGCGGGGCTTGCAGTAGCTTATGACACCTTGAGTGAAAGTTCATCCAAGGTACTTTATATTTTTGAAATTTGGTTAAAGTAAGTGAGCATGAAGACGCATTTAGCTTCTTGAATACTTTTACCTATTAGAACTTTGAATTAAATTATATCTTAAGGAATTCACTCAAATTGTTCAGCTAACGTAAGCCCGTACCTGTATATTGTACTAAACGAAAAATGCATGCACTGTACAAACCAAGGTAGACAAATACCCACTAGGGCTGTTAGTGCATTCTAGGAAAGTATTTAATGCCTGAGCAATCCTAATTGAAACTGCACAGGCTAAACTGTGGGATACAAGTTAGGTTGCCTGTTTATTCCATTTCAGATACTTTTAAGAATTTAATCAGATTATACTTTGTTAATACCTGTCTTTTAGACTTGTAAAATTTAACACGTTTATCTTTGCATATAGGATTCACGTTCCCCTTCTAAATCACCAAGTGGGAGTCCACATGGATCTGGCAAGTCTGCCAGCCAGTCTCCAGAAAACTCTCCTGAACGTTCCCGTTCCAGAGATGGATCAAGGCGCTCAAGGTCCAAATCTCGATCTCGCTCGAGATCCAAATCAAGGTGAGTGCCTGCTTTACTTTGCAGTCTTAGCTGGTGTTTGTGTGTTTGTAAGTGGTCCAGAATCAGTTCTCTCCCCCCCCCCCCCCTTAGTTCAGTGCAGCACCTGTTATTGCTGATCTTAAAGGAAGTCCACAGGTAATAGAGCTTGGAAAAACTTCTAACAAGGCATATAATTGCTTGCCGTGCATTAGCCATTTGACAAAGTATTTGGGGATATAGAGAAGGACAGGATTTGCCACTTTGATTAAATGAAGGAGCAAAGAGATTTGAAGATTATGCACATGAATTATTGAAGGTGGCCAGACGGATTGAGAAAGTGATTGAAAAGGTACATAGAACACTGCTCATATAGCAACAAAGTATGAATGTAAGCTTGCTCGCTGAGCTGGAAGGTTCATTTTCAGATGTTTTGTCACCATATTAGGTAACATCAGTGAGTCTCTGGTGAAGCACTGGTGTTAGTGACTTGCTTTCTGTTTGTGTTTTAAGTTTCCTTGGGTTGGTGATGTCACTTCCTGTGGTGATGTTAGTTCCAGAATATAGAACCACCAACCCAAGGAAACTCAAAACACAATAGAAAGCAGGTCAGCAGGCGCACTAATGTTACCTAGTATGGTGACGAAACATCTGAAAATGAACCTTCCAGCTCAGTGAGCAAACTTACATCCAGAACCTCAACCAGATCTTCTCGACTCGCTAGGAATAAAGTATAATTAACAAAAATAAAGGGCAGTAAGGCAAACCTTGTAAAACTTGTATTTGCCCATAACTGAAGTGTTATGTTCACTTCTGGGCCCTACACTTTAGAAAGGATGTGAACACAGAGTGAGTTCCAATAAACCTTACAGGAATGGTTCAAAAGCTTCAGTAATATGGATATATTGGAGAAACTAGGGTTCTCCTTAAAAAGGTTGAGAAGAGATTTGATAGTAATGTTCAAAACTAAGGGGTCCAGACAGATAAAGTGCCCTTCAAAGTCAAGAATTGGAAGGCACCTATTTAAGTGAGTGGCAAAAGAATCACGTGACATGAGAAGAAAGCTTGGATGTGCAGGTGTAGTTAGGATCTGCAATACACTCCCTGTGGAGTTCAGTTGAAGCTTCTAATAGGAAATTGGATAGACCTCTAAAGAGTGAAGGGAACTAACTGTTGCAGAGGCTGACACAGACAGGATAACCTGAGAAAAGCAGGCTCTTGTAAACATTTTGTGATGTGCTAACATACAGAAAGGGATAATGCTGAGGACTCCAAGATCTGTGAAAATTGAGGGGGAACATTTGCTACCAAAGGAATGGTTGAAGTGAATTGTATTTGAGGGAATACTGGTCAAACATGAAGCTAAAAGAAATAGAGGGTTATGAAGACTTTACATGAGTAAAAATGGTAGGAGGGTTCAGTGGAGCATTAATTTGATGAACTAAGCAGTGAACAATTATTAGGGTGTAGACAGGAAGGTGCAGTAATCAGATCAGCCATGATCTCATTGTATTGTGGATCAGACTGCTTAAAGTGCCTTAATCCTAATTTGTACATGGGCTGGTTAGGCAGTATAGTCTGTTGTTGCACTATATAAGCTATGAAATTGAGATCTTGTGCTTCAGAATGTATATTGCAGGCTATTATATAATAGGCAGGAAATAGAGTTCTGTTTGCAGGCACATGAAAAACGTTGCAAGAATCCTGTACAGTACTTGGCATGAGTCTTTTTTTTGTCTATGTGAAAAGCCAGATATATAGAGTTAGGCTGCAGATCAGCCATTGAATGGTGGAACAGGCTTGAAGGACTGAATGGCCTATTCCTGTTCCTGTGTTCACTTGTATAAATTTTCCTTCAATCTGGGTTAATGTAGTACTTTGTATGTAGGTCTTAGAAATATTTTAATATCTTGGAGTGCAGGTTCTTGGTTCCTTGAAAGTACGGTTGCAGGTTGATAAGGTAATAAAGACGACGTTTGGTATGCTTTGCTTTTATTTGAGTATAGGAGTAGGGAAGTAATGTTGTGGCTGTGTAGGACATAGGTTTAGCCACTCTTGGGGTATTGCATGTAATTTTGGTCTCCTTCCTGTCGGAAGGATGTTGTGAAACTTGAAAGGGTTCAGAAAAAATTTATAAGGATGTTGCCAGGGTGGAGTGTTTGAGCACTAGGAAGAGGATGAATAGGGTGGCAGTATTTTCCCAGGAGCATCAGAGGCTGAGTGGTGACCTTAGAGGTTTATAAAATCATGAAGGGCATATATAGGGTGATTAGGTAAGGTCTTTTCCCTGGGGAGGGGGAGTCCAGATCTAGGGCATAGGTTTAGGTGAGACAGGAAAGATTTAAAAGGGACCTATGGGGCAATGTTTTCTCGCAGAGGGGGCTGCGTGTATGGAATGGGCTGCCAGAAGTAGTAGTGGAGGCTGATACGGTTACATTTTAAAAGGTATCTGGATGGGTATATGAATAGGAAGGGATTTGAGGGATGTGGGCCGGGTGCTGGCAAATGGGACTAGAATTCGTTAGAATATCGGATTGGCATGGGCATGTTGGAACAAGGATCTGTTTCTGTGCTGTGTCTCTCTATGATTCTGTAAATAGAGGATAGTGATGTTGGAGTTCAGTTATCTCAACTTTGCAGTTGTTACTATCCCTGTCAAAGGGTAAAGCAGTCTAGGCAGTTCTGAAATATGTATAAGGACTTCCTTGATCAATGCGTTTCTCATCGATGCTGGACTAAGTTCTGGCAGTTGGAGCAATTGTGACATATTTCAGTGGCAGAGTGTTTGGGGAACCGTAATTCTACTTTTATAATATCGGAAAAGACTAAGAAACTTTGAGGTTTTTTTTTGAGGAAGTTGTCAAAAATATTGACAGAGCGGTGGATGTTTACTTGGACTTCAGTAAAGCCTTCAACAAAGTTCTGCGTGGCAGACTAATTCATAAAGTAAGGTCACATGAGATTCAAGGTGTCAATTGGATGCATAATTCTTAATGGCAGGAGACCGAGTGGCGGGTTGCTTTTCAGACTGGAAGCCTCTCACCAGTAGTGTTCCACAGGGATAAGTTCTGGGTACTCTTTTTTTTTTAATATCACTTATAAAAATGATTTGGATGAAAATATAGGAGGCATGGTTCATAAGTTTGCAGATGGCATCAAAAGTGGTGATATAGTGGACAGTGACAAAGGTTTTCTAAGGTTACAAAGGGATCTTGATGAAATGGGTCAATGGCTGAAAAATGGTAGATGGAATTCAGTCTGAGTAAATTTATGATATTGCATTTTGGTACAACAAACAAGGATAGGGCTTATTCAGTTAATGGTAGGGCCTTGGGTAGGGGTTCAGTATTATAATTTTTTTGATCGCATCAAATATAGACTCGTTAAGGTGTTTGGTATGCTTTCCTTCATTGTGCAGCCCCTTGATTATAGGAGTTGGAAAGTTACGTTGAGATTGTACAGGACATGGCAGTATTGTGTCCAGTTCTGGTCACCCAGTTATGGGAAGGGTATTAAGCTGGTGAGGGTTCAGAAGAGATTTACCAGGATGTTGACAGGTATGAAAAGTTTTTAAGTTATAAAGAAAGGCTGGGAACCTTTTTCAATGGAGTGTAGGACGGTGAGAGGTGATCTTGTAGAAATTTATGAAATATTGAGGAATGTAGTTAGAATTAATGGTAGTTGTCTTATCCCGAGAATGGGGGATTTCAAGACGAGGAGGCACATTTTTAAGGTGAGAGGAGAGAGATTTTAAAAGACATAAAGGGCAAATCTTTTTAACACAGGATGATTTGCGTGTGGAATGAACTTCGAGAGGAAGTGGTGGATGCAGGTAAAATTACTACATTTGGATAAGTATATGAATAGAAAAGATATGGGCTAGACAGGTGGGTCTAGTTTTAGTTTGGGTTTATGGTCAGCATGGACTAGTTGGACCGAAAGATTTGTTTCCATGTTGTTTGACTCTGACAGGGAATCTACCAGTATCAACTTAACTGAGGGGCTTGTCAAGTTTTTAAAATACTGTACAGGTGAATTGCAATAAAATTGGAAAGCAAAACAGGGGGGCATTGTGCTTGCAGTGTTGGGGCCACGGCTTTGATTCTAACCTTTCGGCAACTGCCTGTGTGGAGCTTGCACATCTTCCCAGTGTCTGCTTGGATTTCCTCCCGATGCCCTGGTTTCCTCCAGCAGTCCCAGGATGTGGAGGTTAAGTGGATTGGCCATGCTAAATTGCTCAGTTTCCAGGGATGTACAGGCTAGATTGATTTAACCTTGGCAAATGCAGGGTTACAGGTTTAGGGTATGGGGGTGGGGCTGGATGGGATGCACTTCAGAGGGTCGGTGTGGACCTGATGGGCCGAATGGCTTGCTTCCACACTATAGGAATTCTTTGCTTCTGAAAATAAAACTCTTCTAATGTTCAAAGCTGATATGGGTCCAAATTGTAAGCTATCGCAGGTAGTGAAAAGAAAGAAATTCCCTGGATGGTTGATGAAATGGAACTGTAAATGTTTGATAAACTGTACAGATTATAATGGATATACTTTATTGATAGACAGTAAGGGTCCCAATACTGATCCTTGTGGCACACCGCTGGACACCACCTTCAGTCAATCAGTCTTCTACCACTACCTTTTGTGTCCTAGTACTAAGCCAGTTTGTGATCTATCTTGCCAGGTTTCCCTAAATTCCATGTTCTTTAACCTTCTCAATCAGTCTTCCACTTGCTAAAAGCTCTATTTTTCCAGTCCTGAATAATCCAAGACATTTCAGGGTTCTCTGAACTTATTATTCCTATACTTCCCTCTAAAGGGTACATATTGGACCTGAATGGCCACCCCACCAACATCATCACCACCAATTGTTCTGCTGTAGACTTAACCGCAAGGAACTGTTCTCAGTCCACTGTGGTCAGATCCTGCTTGAATCTAATAAAATCTGCCCTGCTCATAGAAAAAGGCTGTCTTCTACAAGCCATCTTTCCATATCATGTTGTGGTTGCCATTTGCTAAATGTGCCCCACTGCCACGTCAAACACTTGGCTGCCTTCTTTCTCCAGAACCAGATCCAGCACTGAGCTGTCCCTTGTTGGGCCTTCTGCATATTGATACAAGAACTCCCTTGGCCACATTTCAAGAAATCCACACCCTCTAAACTCTTGACTCTACAACTAGCCCAATTTGAAAGTTGAAATCCCCTAGTATAATAATTGTTATTGCTCTTACGCACCTCTGTGAACTGTCTACATATTTGCTCCTCTATTTCCCGTTGACTCTTTGGTGGGCTAAACTACATTCCCTGGAAAGTAGCTTCCCCCTTAACATTACTAAGTTTTACCCTCAAAGCCTCATTTGAGGACTCTTTCAAGATATCCTCACCTCTTATTGCAATATTTGTATTCTTAATATTGCTACGCCACCACCCTTTTTACACCCTCTTCTGTCTTGCCTGAAGATTGTATACCCTTCACTTATCCATGTTTCTGTGATGACAACGATATCATACTTTCATGTGTCAATCCATTCCACTAAATCATCAGTCTTGCCTATTGCACTACTGGCATTAAAGACCATCCAGCCTTGTCTTACTCTCTTGACACTCAACATAGATGAATAAATTGTGACTTGCTTCCATTGCTGTAGCATGATGTCTGTGTTTCGGGGGATATTCTGTGTCCCCTCCACCTGCCAGACTAGTTTAAACTCCTCCCAACAACACTAGCAAATCTACCTGCAAGAATGTTGGTCGCAGTGTGGTTCAGGTGCACACTGTCCTGTTTGTAAATGTCCTGCCTTCCCCAGAAATGGTCCCAGTGATTCAGGAATCCAAAATGCTCCCTCTTGCATAATCTCTTGAGCCATGCATTCATCTGTCATGTTTCTAAACTTACTAGCAAGTAGCACCAGGAGTAATCCAGAGATTACAACCATTTGAGGTCCTGTTTTTTAATCTACTGGCTAGCTCCTTGAATTCTTTTTTTTTAATAGATATTTTTATTAGAAATTTAACATTTTTACAAGTTTACAAAAATAAACAAAACTCTCAAATATAAACATTGATATACAATTAAATCAAATATACAATAGCCAAAATTTAACAAAAGAA
>NC_057716.1:34046709-34081688 GCF_004010195.1 Chiloscyllium plagiosum | reverse complement strand
ACAACCCCAAGGGGGGGGGGAGAAAATCAAATCCCTCTCCCCACCCCCCATGATAATATTAAACAGTAAGATAAGAGAAAAAAAAGGGGAAGATATAAATCAAAGCGGCGGGAAAGGCAAACCAACATCCATTATGTCTTACAGTTTGTCTAAGAGTCCAAGAATTCCTTAGCCTTTTCTGGCAATCCGAAGTTATATACAGATCCTTCATGGTTAAAGTGTAGCGTCGCTGGGTAGCGTAAGGAGTACTGAATATTTAAGTCCTTTAAACGCTTCTTCGCCTCGTCGAATGCCTTCCTCTTTCGGACCAGAGCTGGGCAAAAGTCCTGGAATAACATGATCTTGGATCCTTTATAGATCATAGCCTGGGGGTCTTTTCCAAGATTTCTAGAGGCTTCTAGGAGTATCTGCCTCTCCTTGTAGCTCCGTGGGCACTGGTTCGAGCCGGGCCTGCATATTGCGACCCGGTAGGCCCATTCTACCCTTACCTGGTCTGATCCAGCTTCCAAATTTAAAAGCTGTGGCAGCCACTGCTCGAGAAACACTGTAAGCTGGCCTTCCTCTTCCCGTTCGGGAAGGCCCAGCAAACGAATATTTTTTCGGCGACCTCGATTATCGAGGTCGTCAATGTGATTCTCTAAGGTCCGGACTCGCTGTTCGAGAGTCCGGACCTGATCCACGGCCGATTGAGCTGTAGTTTTGGAGGTCGCGGCCTTTAACTCCGCCCCTCCGACTCAGCGCTCGATTTCTTGGATGTCTCGGTCGTGCTTCTGCAGCGCGGCCGAGAGTGAGTCCCATCGATTTCGGGATTCTTCGCTGAAATCGTCGATCTTCGCGCCCAGTTTGGAGATCATTTCTACAAGGCTTGTCACCGTAGGTAAGTCCCCCGGGGCAGCTGTGGACGCCTCGGCTGCAGCTGAAGAGGGTGGGGGAGGGGTTCCTGCTTGTTGAGAGCTGCCGGCTCCCTTCCCTTTAGTCATTTTTACTAAAGATTAGATCGTTTAAATTTGATATTAAACAACTAATTAAATTAAACAGCTATTGTAAATGATTGGTAAGTGTGGTGGGGTGGGTGACCCAGTTGACCCAAGTCTTGGGAGGAGCACTGTAGACTCAGACTTGCTGGGTTGCCGCCATCTTGGATCTCCCGCTCCTTGAATTCTTGATGCACTCTTGTCAGCTTCCAAAATGAAATTCTGGTTATTGAGTGGAATACCATGAGACTCTTGCACTTCCTGCCTGTTCTTTCTGGACTGTTTGGTCACCTATTCCCTTCTTTCCTCTAGTCCTTTCAGCTGACATGTGACCACCTCTCTAAATGTACTATCCATGTCTCTCAGCGTCATGGATTTGCCAGTATTTCCAACTGTTGCTCAAGCTTTGAAATGTGGAGCTCCAGCTTCTGCAGTTGGAGCACTTGCACATATGGTCATCTAAGACACTGGCTGCATTCAGGATTCACATTTGACTAGCTACTCATTCCAGTTGGCTGGCCTGTTCTGACATCTCTTAAATTTACAATTAATGCCTTGCACTAGAATTACTCATCTTATTTTGTTATATTTCCTACTCACCAAGGTTCCCTGCATGTGTGTGTTGAGGAGCAGAGGGCACAGTGTCAAAATAAAGGAGCGCCAATTTAAGACTGAAATGAGGATTTTCTCCTGAGGGTTTTGCGTATCTGGAACTCTTTACAACAGAGAGCTGTAAGGGCAGGGTCCATGTGTATATTTAAGGCTGAGATAGACTCTTGATTGGTAGAGGAATCAAGAGTATGGTGAGAAGGCAGGAAAGTGGGCGTGAGGAATGTCAGATCAACCATAATCCTATTGAATGACACAGCAGCTTCAAGGGCTTACTCCTGTTCCTAAATCTCTTCTGGTCTTTACTAGCATGATCTACAGTGAAGTAATAGAGGTTCAATTGTGGTAACCTGGCAACCCATGTCATGACAGGATCTGGGGATAGATAATAGACAAGGAAGGAAGAGTGCATGGTCTGGAATTATTAACCTTGATATTGAGTCCCGAAAGCTTGTAAGGTACCTAGGCGGAAGATGAGGTATTGTTCCTCCAACTTGTGTTGACTTTCGCTGGAGCACAGCAATAGGTCTGAGGCATAATTTGTTTGAGGTTCTCCAGCAATTTCTGTTTTTGATGGTGTCACATCTCCAGCATCTGCAGTTCTTTGTTTTATTTAAAGTTTTGGTTGAAGATTGGTCCTTTTTGTATCAAATCCAATTCAGGGGAATTCTGACTTTCAAAACATAGTTCCAATCTCTGAAAAGTAGACTTAGTATAGCCTGGATCTCTTGTAGTACAGCAGTTGTTGTCAGATTGCTGCTCTGCTCCAATATTTCTATGCCTTGTGCTGTTCAACATTTCTTGCCAGGTTTGAGCGCAGCATCCTTCTGAGAACTCCATCACAGTACTGTAACTTCAGTATATCTGCAACATCTTGAATTGCATCAACTTGTAATTCAGTCGTTGGCAACCCAGATACCAGGACCATTTGGGATGTTAGCTTTTCAAAAAGTTACATTTGGCCTCCATGACATCTTTTTGATTATATTGGCTGGATCAAATTGTCTTTAGTCCCAAAGTAGCTAAACTAACGTAGTGTACAAAATCCCATGCAAGGACTGCACAAAACACTATATAGGACAAACAGGAAGACAGCTAACGATCCGCATCCACGAACATCAACTAGCCACGAAACGACACGACCAGCTATCCCTAGTAGCCACACACGCAGACGACAAGCAACATGAATTTGACTGGGACAACACTACCATTATAGGGCAAGCCAAACAAAGAACAGCCAGGGAATTCCTAGAAGCTTGGCACTCATCCACAAACTCCATCAACAAACACATAGACCTGGACCCAATATACCGGCCACTACAGCGGACAGCTGAAACTGACAACCGGAAGCAGCAGGGACAGGCCAATATAAATGCCGGAGGAAACACCACAGAAGCGCTTCACAGGAGGCTCCCAAGCACTGAGGATGTCACCTAGACAGGGGACGAAACATTTGCAACAAAAACTTCCAGCTCGGCGAACAGAACCACAACAGCAGCTATTCATTTTATATTTCATCTGGATTAAAGGCTAACCCGATTCAGGGAACCATGTTGCTGACTTATGGTTGCAATCCCTGCTGGAGTGAATGGAGTTAATCTGATATACACCTATCTGTTATTTTGAAAAAGACTTGTAAAGCACATTTGAAGACTTCAAAGAAAGCAAATATATTGGAATTTTTTTCTCATAAACATTGAAAGAATGCAGTCATGCCTTCTTTCTCCAGTATAATTATTATTTATATCTTGCACTTGAATTAACAATGCATTGATTCACCAGGTCTGTTTCCCGGAGGAGTTCTCGCAGGCGTTACTCAAGGTCTCGATCACGCTCTCGTTCCCGCCGTAGGAGATCCAGGAGCAGATCTTACAGCCCTGATTATAGACGCCGCCGTAGCCATAGCCGATCTCCAATGTCAAATCGCAGGCGTCATATTGGCAATCGGGTATGAATCAATTCTGCAATTTTTCCTGTTCCCTTAGTATGATCAGTGTACCCTTTAAGTGGCACGTGTGTGCAGTCAATTACTACAATAATTTCTGTTCCAAAAGTCATTGCCACGCACAGACCTCAGGTCCGCACATGAAGCAAATAGAAGGAATGCTAATGATTTAGAATATAGTTGTGGTTTTATTCTCGAGTTTAATCTTACCATTAAATCTAATGGGATTAGAAAGAAATCTCTTCACGCAGAGGGCAGTTTGAATATGGAGCTCACTGCCTCATGAGCTGGGGCAAACTTTCATTGGAGAGAATGCTGCAGAAGCAGCCGATAATATAGTAACCTTGGAATGTTGGAGAAAGAGGTGGTCAGAGGGTAAAGATGGGTGTTGTCAATGTGCATTTGGAAGTGAATATTTTTGCCTTATGTCGCTGATGGGGTAGTAAGAGAAATGGCACCTCAAGGATAAGTCATTGGAAGACACTAGTGCTAATGATGGAGAGGGAAGAGAAACCATGGCAAGAGGCACTAGCTGTCGTTACATGCGGTCTTTGAAGAAGGGTCATTCGGTATCACTGGTGGCCATGTGGTCTAATTAGGAGAAAGTGAGGACTGCAGATGCTGGAGATCAGAGCTTAAAAAATATGTTGCTGGAGAAGTGCAGCAGGTCAGGCAGCATCAAAGGAGCAGGAGAATCGATGTTTTGGGCATAAGCCCTTCTTCAGGAATGAGGAGGGTGTGCCAAGCAGGCTAAGATAAAAGGTAATAAAACTAATACCGATCAACCCAGATGGCTGCCTCCTTCAAAGACCGCAATTTCCCCTCGGGCGTAGTCGACGATGCCCTCCACCGCATCTCCTCCACTTCCCGCTCTTCCGCCTTTGAACCACGCCCCTCCAATCGCCACCAGGACAGAACCCCCCTGGTCCTCACCTACCACCCCACAAACCTCCAGGTACATTGTATCATCCTTTGTCATTTCCGCCACCTCCAAACAGACCACGCCACTAAGGATATATTTCCCTCCCCACCCCTATCAGCGTTCCAGAAAGACCACTCCCTCCACGACTCCCTTGTCAGATCCACACCTCCCACCAACCCAACCTCCACTCCTGGCACCTTCCCCTGCAACCGCAAGAAATGCAAAACTTGCGCCCACACCTCCACACACATCATTTACTGCATCCGCTGCACCCGATGTGGCTTCCTATACATTGGGGAGACAGGCCACCTACTTGTGGAACGTTTCAGAGAACACCTCTGGGACACCCGCACCAACAAACCCAACCACCCCGTGGCTGAACACTTGAACTCCCCCTCCCACTCCGCCAAGGACATGCAGGTCCTTGGCCTCCTCCATCGCCAGACCACAGCAATACAACGCCTGGAGGAAGAGCGCCTCATCTTCCGCCTAGGAACCCTCCAACTACAAGGGATGAATGCAGATTTCTCCAGCTTTCTCATTTCCCCTCTCCCCCCGCGCCCCCCCTCCACACCCCCCACCCCCACCTTTTCACAATCCCAACCCTTGGACTCAGCACCGCCCTCTTGACCTGCAATCTTCTTCCCGACCTCTCCGGCCTATCACCCTCACCTTACCCTCCTTCCACCTATCGTATTCCCAACGCCTCTCCCCCAAGTTCCTCCTCCCTACCTTTTATCTTAGCCTGCTTGGCACACTCTCCTCATTCCTGAAGAAGTGCTAATGCCCGAAACGTTGATTCTCCTTTTCCTTTGATGCTGCCTGATCTGCTGTGCTTTTCCAGCAACACATTTTTAAGCTCTGATCTCCAGCATCTGCAGTCCTCACTTTCTCCTATTTAGACCACTTGGCCACAGTAAGCCTATACGTGATTTGAGAGAAATCTCTTCATTCAGGGCAGTTAGAATATAGAGCTCGCTGCCTCATAAACTGTTCTCCAAATCATTTATGTAGGCCACAAATAGCAGAGGTCCCAACACTGATCCCTGTGGGACAGCACAAGTCTCAACTCTCCATTCCGAAAAGTATCCTCCCACGGCTACTCTGTCTCCTATGACTCTGCCAGTTCTGCATCCATCTTGTCAGGTCACCCTTGATATGATCTTATACGCCGCAACTATCTAATGAAGGAGCAGTGCTCTGAAAGCTAGTACTTCCAAATAAACCTGTTGGACTATAACCTGGTGTTGTGAATTTTTTAAAATTTCCTTTTATCAGACTTGAAACATCTAAATTTCTTTTCCAAACTTCAAGACTTCATAGACTATCATGTCACCTATGGTATTCCATATTCAAGTGATTTTATTTGAAAAGACCTAATTAGTTGTAATTACTCCTGAGTGTCTTGTGGTTGCACGTCTTTAAATTTTAATCATCCATTTCTAAAACCTGAACACCCCAACAACCTGATCCTTCTGATTTTTTGGCTTTTAACATTTGTTTCCGTTAAGAATTGACTTGGCATTGAATTCCCGTGGGCATCTAAAGTAGACTTGAAAGGTGTTTTGTGCAAATATTAATCACTTTAAATGAACACCAACATAGTTCTTTGTGTAAAATCTTAAGTTTCGGGAAAACCTGTTGAAGTATGTTATACTGATTTACTGGTCACTGCAGTTCAGCATTAAATTAGTTTCTCTTGAATATGTTTAGTTGCAAAGAATTCAGCCAGTGCGTTTGTCTATGGCTGAACTGTGGTCTTTTTGTTTTGAGGGACTTTTTCCTCTTGACTCAACCACAGTGCTCCGGTACTGGAAAGGACTCAAATGCAGAGTATCCCAGACTTGCACATCATTACAGTACTAAGGGAGTATTGCACTTTGAGATCCCAACCTTAGGGTAGACATTAAACTGAAGTCCTTTTTCGCCCTTTCTGGTGAATCCATGGCACAGTTTGGAAGAATAGTATGAAAGCACCCTTAAATTCAGATGTCAGCAAAGTGACCTCAGGGAAATCTTTGAATTTAAGGGTGCTCTTGTATTCCCATTTGATCAATATTCAGCCATAACTGCTTCATGTCAGCACTAAATCTAAAGCCTCATTTCTTTCCAGAATGAAATCCCTGAAATGGGTTGACTGAGGGATAAATGGATGAAATATTATAATAAAATAATGTCTTTGCGTCTTGGATGAGCTCTGTTATACTAATTTGGTGTGGGCATTCTATATTCAGGCTAACCCTGACCCCAACACTTGTCTGGGAGTTTTTGGACTAAGTCTGTATACCACTGAGCGAGATCTGCGAGAGGTCTTTTCGAGGTATGGTCCACTTGCAGGGGTTAATGTCGTGTATGATCAACAGTCAAATCGCTCCAGAGGCTTTTCTTTTGTCTACTTTGAGAACGTCGACGATGCTAAAGAGGTAAGAGTTTAAAGAATTGCTGAAGCTGATAGTGATGCTGAAAACATTTATCATTAGATACTTTCGGTGTTACTGGGTTTCATTTTAAATGCTTCCGAAATCCTTTTCGGCAGGCTAAAGAGCGGGCCAATGGAATGGAATTGGATGGGCGAAGGATTCGCGTTGATTTCTCGATTACGAAAAGAGCTCACACACCTACCCCTGGAATCTATATGGGAAGGCCAACTTAGTAAGTTTTTAATTTGACGTTTTTCCAAAAGAGATGAGTTTAAAAATCAGTGAACTCTCGGCATGTCATAAAGTAATTCTAGTAATAATCAGAAAGCAATTACACTTAAGAAGTTAACCGTACCTGTATTCTATCCTTCAAATAAATGACTTGTCATCAATAAATACAGGCAGAAAATCAATGAGTTGTGTGAAATTTGTGCATGTGGTATAAAGATGGTATTTTAACTGCTTACACAGCGTGGATTTAACCTTCCTCCTTACAACTGCCTCTCTATTGAACAAAAATTCCTCGTTGACATTGCTTTATTAGAACATTCCTGATACAAATAGGATCCCATATCCTTTTTAATGTTGAGGTGTTTGCTGTTATGTCACTTGTCAGCAGGCCACATCATGGAGAATTTAAATATTTTAATGAAATCTGCCTTCCTTATTATTGAACTTGTCACAGGTTGAAAAGCTCAGTGTTTAAGTAATTCCCATCAGTGAATAATTTATTATTCTGATGTGTTATTCTATTATATAAGTAGGAGCAGGAATAGACCATTCATCCCCTTAAACCTGCTTCGCCATTTAATACAATGGTGGCTGATCTCATCTCTGCCTAAACTCCCCTATCCTGTCCATTCCCTACAACCCATTACTAATTAAAAATCAATCTGTCTCCTTTAAATTTACTCAATATGCCAGCATCCACTATGCTCCACAGTAGTGATTTCCACAGATTCATGACCTTTTTAAGAAGTAATTTCTCCATCTGTTTTAAATTGGTATGCTTTATCCTAAAACTGTGAACTCTCATTCTACACGATCCCCCTGCCCCCCCATTAAAAGAAACATCATCCGCTCTGCATCTACTTTGTCAACCATTAGAATCTAGTCTCTTCTCCAATCTCTTCTCATTTTCATAAATTCCAGAGAATGTAGGCCTATGAATATATTTTCATAAAATTACCTTTCACTTCTGGAATCAATCTCGTGAATCTCCTTTTGAACTGCCTCCAATGCATTTCATGTATAAAAACAGCTAGATTCTTCTGCTCTGTAGCACCGTGAAATTTCTCTCCATTAAGGTAATTTGTCTTTTAGTCCTCTGACCAAAATAGATAACATACTTATCCATGCAAAATTCCATCTGTCAAATTTTGTCCTATTCACCTGACCTATCCACATCCACTGGTAAATTTCTTATTTCTTCACTGCAACCTACTATCTCATTTATTGTAGTGCCATCTGCAGATTTGATTATAATGCCTTCTAACCCTATATCCAAGTTATTAATACAGATTATAAACCGAGGACCAAACCCTGTGGTACCCACTAGTTGGTACTTGCCCATCAGTGAAAAAGATCCATATTTCTCAACTCTACATCTGTTGATTAACCAATTCTGTATCCAAGCTAATATAAATTACCTCTAACCCCCTATGGTCTTACCTTATTAACTGTGGTCGCTTGCTTCTGGAAGTTCAGATATACAGTTCTACAGGATTCCCATGCTGCTTACAATTTGAAGGACTGTAGCAAATTAGTCAACCAGTATTTATATGTAATTTGTTAGTCATAGAGGTGTACAGCACGGAAACAGACCCTTCGGTCCAACCCAATCTAGTCCCACCTGCCAGCACCCGGCCCATATCCCTCCAAACCCTTCCTATTCGTATACCCATACAAATGCCTCTTAAATGTTGCAATTGTACCAGTCCCACCACTTCCTCTGGCAGCTCATTCCATACACGTACCACCCTCTGCGTGAAAAGGTTGCCCCTTGGGTCTCTTTTATATCTTTCCCCTCTCATCCTAAACCTATGCTCTCTAATTCTGGACTCCCCGACCCCAGGGAAAAGACTTTGCCTATTTACCCTATCCATGCCCCTCATAATTTTGTAAACCTCTATAAGGTCACCTCACAGCCTCCAACGCTCCAGGGAAAACAGCCCTAGCCTGTTCAGCCTCTCCCTGTACCTCAAATCCTCCAACCCTGGCAACATCCTTGTAAGTCTTTTCTGAACCCTTTCAACTTTCACAACCTCTTTCCAATAGGAAGCAGACCAGAATTGCACACAATATTCCAACAGTGGCCTAACCAATGTTTGTACAGCCACAACCTCGCCTCCCAATTCCTGTACTCCATATTCTGACCAATAAAGGAAAGCATACTAGAGATGGAAATGTGTTGCTGGAGGAGCGCAGCAGGTCAGGCAGCATCTAGGGAACAGGAGAATCAACGTTTCGGGCATTAGCCCTTCTTCAGGAATGAAGGGCTAATGCCCGAAACGTCGATTCTCCTGTTCCCTAGATGCTGCCTGACCTGCTGCGCTTCTCCAGCAACACATTTCCATCTCTGCCTCTTCTCTGCCCATTGATCCATCTGGTCAAGATGCTGTTGTAATCTGAGGTAACCCTCTTCGCTGTTCACTACACCTTCAATTTTGGTGTCATTTGCAAACTTACTAATTGTACCTCTTGTGGTCACTTCCAAATCATTTATGTAAATGACAAAAAGTAGTCCTTGAAAGAATCTCGATAAAGGGCTTATGCCCGATACGTTAATGTTCCTGCTCCTCGATGCTGCCTGACCGGCTGTCCTTTTGCAGCACCATACTCTTGACTCTGATCTCCAGCATCTGTAGTCCTCACTTTTTGCAACCAGTATTTACCTTCATTGAAACATTCTAATTGTGTTTTGACTTTCCAAATGTCTAGTTGTTACTATTTTAATTTAAATTAATGGATTTCCCAACAGAACGTAAAACTGGTCTATAGTTACGATATTTCATTGTGATTCTATTATGCTAATCTGTAAGTCAAGGCAAGAAACTTTCATTAAAATAAGCAAGAGTATCCGATATGAATAAACGTGCCGCAAGTCAACAACAAATTCACCTAAACTATGTTCTAGCTTCTTTCTGTTTAGTATACTTTATGTTCATCTTAAATAAATGTTGTCATTTGCCTTTCTTGCTCACTGCAGCAACGATTCTTCTTCCATCTAATTTTATCCTAACATGCTGTATCTGCATTCTGCTCGTGACCATTTATTTCATGATTCTAACTTAATTTCAATTTGTTCAAAGCTGAAACTTCTTTGAATCATTTCAATTCATATTTGAAAATTAATTTCACGTCAGAGGCATTCCACTTGGGAATATTCTATACGTGCATAGTTTAATTTTTTTATCCTGACAAATGTCCAGCATCAACCAATTCAGTTTTAAAGTTGACTTTTATGAAAAAATCTAATTCACTTGTTTTGGTTCAAGTCTCACTTTTCAGGAATACAACTATGACATGAAGTAAATAATTTTTCTGCCTTTGGTTTATAAAGTTAGCAAGGGAACAGTCTATTTAACCTCTCTTTCTGCTTCACATTGCAGTAGTTCACGCCGCAGAGACAGTTATGACCGATATGACAGATATGATGATCGAGAGTATTACAGCAGATCTTACAGGTATGCAGACAGATGTAAAACAGCTTGGTTTTTTTGGGGGGAATGTCACTTCAAGTGGTACAAATTAAATAATGCTGAATTCAATTACACCTTTAGATTTTAGAAATTTATGAAGGTTTAAGATGGTATAATTGCACTAGTTGTGTCTTTTTAGTGTTAAAATTATTCACCTGAGGAAGGTGAAACATGAAGTGACTGATAGCATATTGTATACAGCTTTATTTTTCTTGACAGCAGATATCTTAAACTAAAAATTCCCATGAGGAGCCCTAATAGAGTATGTCACATGACTGAGTTCATTTTTAGAGCAAAATAATTTTAAGAACATAGAAAACAGGAGCAACTGTAGGTCATTTGGTCCTTCACACCTACCCTGCAATTCAGTAAGGGTCTTCAGAGATGCAGAACTTCAATGATTAGTAACATTCCTGCACATTTCATCAACTTATTTGGGTTTGTTATTGAGATTCGTGCGCTAGCAGTAGACTGAAATGGCATGAAGTGCAGACTTTTTGAGGATCTTAATGTGAACATGACCTTTGACAGTTCAGGTTTGATCATAGTTGTCCCATTTGCATCCAAGAGTGAAAGGCACTCCATTTAAGAACATAAGAAATAGGAGCAGAATTGAATTGAATTTATTGTCACGTTTACCGAGGCACAGTGAAAAGCTTTATCTTGTGAGCAATACAGGCAGATCACATAGTTAAGCAGCATAGATAAGTAAATAATAGGCAAAAACCAGAATACAGGTGCAGGTGAATGCTAAGAGTTTTGAGTCCATTCAGTATTCTAACTGTGGTGTAGAAACAGTTTCGAAACCGGCTGGTGTGTGCGCTCAGGCTTCTGTACCTTCTCCCCAATGGTAGAGGTTGTAGAAAAGCATTGCCAGGGTGGGATGGATCTTTGAAAATGCTGGCAGCCTTTCCTTAATAGCAGGCCTAGTAGATGAATTCTATAGATGGAAGGTTAGCCTCTGTTATTGTCTGGGCCAAGTTCACCACTCCCTGTAACTGTCTCTGATCCTAAATGGTGCAGTTGCCATACCAGTTAGTGATATATCCAGACAGAATGCTCTCAATGGTGCACCTATAAAGGTTGGCAAGGTTATTCGCCGTCATGCCAAATTTTCTCAGTTGCCTGAGGAAGAATAAATGTTGTTGGCCTTTCTAACCAGTGCATCCATATGAGTCCAGGAATAGGCCATTTGACCCCTTGAGCCTGCATCACTATTCAGTAGGATGATGGTTGGTCCAACATTGTTCACATCATCTTTCCTTTGTTTTTCCCCATAGCTGCAACTCTTGAAATCAGGTTCAAAATTCCTTTAGCTTTCCTGATTACCTGCAGCACCTGTGCGCTGGCTTTGTGTTCACGAATACCCGAAGTCCCTTTTGTGTTGCAGCTTTCTGTAGTTTTTCTTTCCATTCCATTCTGCTCTTTTGCTCTTGCTTCCAAAATGAGCAACTGAACATTTTTCCATGGTCATACTCCATTTGCTAATGTTTTGCTGTCTTAATCTATAAAGATCGCTACCATAATTTGAATATAATATTTCAGGCTGTAGGCCAAGTACTGGGTTCAGTATACATAAGTTGGTGCAGACTTGGTGAATTGAAGCGCATCTTCTATACTGTATGACTCTGCATTTCTGTTGCATTAAGTCAACAAAAATGTTCCGCACAACCAAATTTATACAAGCATCCCAATGTGCTAACAATGTCCTCACTAGATGCAGCAGTTACTGTAAGCAGTTGGGATTTCAGTGAAAACCACTGGCCTCAAGTATAACAAATAATTTTTATCTTTCGTAGATGAAAGTCCCTTTGCACACCATAAACACTACTTATTCTGCTATTGAAAATTGTCACATTGTCCAGTGCAGACACCATGTTAGGCTGTGTTCTCAAAAGATCAGAGCTTTGAATTAGCGCAGTGAGATTTTAGTGAAGAATAGGACTGGATACTTTTTAGTTTATCGAAGAATATAATTAAAATGACACTTATGCTATTAATAGGAATCTAGATATTGAAACACTTCAACTGCCCAATGTTTATTTTTAAAAAAAACTTCAATCCCAGTTCAGTGGGCTTTTCAAATATCCAGAAGTTTGTTTGTTCCTTGCTGTCTTATAGTTACAACATTCTGTACTTGCTCTCCTCAAAAATATACTTTAGTCAACTGCCTAATTTCACATCCTTGGCTCAAATTATTTTCTGGGAAATTGTAGAAGCCATAATCATATACAGGAAAGGTCCTTCAGTCCAAGTCTGTTTCAAGCTATTAACAACAAATCCACTTTCCAGTACTCAGCCTAAAGCCTTAAATGTTACGACGTTGAAACAAGACCATGATCTTCATGGGTTAAGTAAGCAAAACGTTTGCAATCAAGTATAATGTGGAAAAATGTGAAATTGCTCATTTTGGAAAAGAGAGCAAAAGAGCAGAGTATTAATTTATATGGAGAAAAACTGCAGAAAGCTGCAAAACCATGATTAAAATCTATTCCCCATCCCATGATTCTCTTTGTAGTATGTTAAAGAGAACAATATTATTGCAAATCACTGACTATCAAGTTACAGCTGTTTATTCTCCCAATTTGAAAAGGGAATCAAGCAGCGTCAACATGGCTTTGTGATAGAGGAATTGTGTCTGACTAATTGATTAGTTTTGCAATTAAGTCGAAGACAAGCACCTTCACCTTAAAATTATGCCCCCTGACTATTTACCCTTCAGCTAGGGGAGCAGTGCCTTTTCTTTCTACCCTATCCGTGCCCTTCATAATCTTATACACCTCTATCAGGACCACCTTCAACCTTCTCTGCTCTAAAGAAAGCAACTGCACTTATCCAGCCTCTCTTCATAGCTGAGCTCCTCCATCCCAAGCAATATCATAGTGAATCTCTCCACCCTCCCTCCATCTCCACATACCGCCCCCTCCCATCTCCAGTTTAATCTCATCCTTCCTCTAAATCTGGTTACCAGAACTGCAGAATCCTCCAGCTTTGGCCTAACCAAAGCTCCAATGTGACCTCCCTGTTGTTACAATTTATGCCATAAGTGATAAAGTTGAGAGTCCCACCTTCACCTATCTTGCCTTAGGACTCTATGGTCAAGCACCTCAAGATCCTTCTGTTACTGTGGTGTTTATGTAGTACACCCTTGTCACTACTTAACCTCACACTTAGCAGGGTCAAATTCTATCTGACCAAATGGTCATAGGTAACAAAGATATAGACTACTGCCTTCACTATTAACTACTCAGATAATCTGTCATTTGCAAACTTACTCATCATACCTGCACATTCTCACCTCTATATTGTGTACACAGATACACATACACACACCAAACAATAAAGGACCCAGCACAGATTCCTGTGGCCTGCTACTGGGTTCTAGCCTCCAATCTCTCAAACTGCTTTCTACTACCAATAAACCAATTTTTGGATCCAACTTGCCTGGATTCCATGTTTTTACTTCCATTGTCAGTCTCCCACATGGGACCTTGCCAAAGGCTTTGCTGAAATCCACATAAACTGTATCAAATCCACTACCCTCACTACATATCTGATTATCTCCTCCGAGTAACTTGAATATATTAGTGAATCTCTTTACACTTTGGCATTTACATATACAAGATCATGGCACCTTAATGAATTGCAGCCTATTCTCTAAAAAGTTTTGTATGTGTTAACTTAATCCATGGCAATCATAACAGTAGAAAATAATGTAATTGAAGCAGTTTTAAGTGGGTGAACTGCAGTAATGACACTTACTGAAAGGTTACTATGTATAATGTTAAACTAAACCTTGTTTGATTAACCCTTGTCTCCAAAAATAGTTGCATAACATTACTGCAGTGGCTGGCAAGTATTCCAGCTAAAGGTTAATAACTTTTTTAGCTATCTGTTGTAATAGATGCAACCCTAATCTGTTCATGCTGGCCAGGCAATCAAGTTAACAAAATGATTTCCTCAGTATGACAAAACCAAGCAAGAGGATATTTTACATTTGGTAACACTGTTGGACTAGCAATTGGTGGATTTTCTTGGAAGAAAGGAAATAATGTAGTCCACCCCAATTGTAACAACAATTTGTGTTTGTACACAGTATATAGCAATAAAGCATTGTTTACAGTATATTTTAAATGCAGTGATTCATTTATTATCTAATTGGTTATTATTTAATAGTTACACATCTGAATTGTACCTTCTAACTTCTGTTTAAGCACTGTTCGTAAATGTTAAGTTTTAATGGTTGACAGCATTAAATACAAGAACTCTTCTGAAAATAACATTACCTTTTAAGTTGATTTTGTTTGAATTTTAAATGTTAACCCAAGTACTATGCATTAATATTCCAGTTACTGGTTGACTGCTTCCCATCTATGTGGACAAATTGGTTTGCTATATACTGTTGTTAATAGTCTCGCAGATATTTAATGCATCTTTATGTATTTATATTTATAAACCGTTCATAGCAGAGACAATTAAACTGCTTCCTGCATAATTTGATTTACAAGGATGTTGCCACGGTTGGAGAGTTTGAGCTATAGGAAGAGGCTGAATAGGCTGCAGATGTTTTCCCTGGAACATCGGAGGCTGAGGGGTAACCTTACATAGGTGTACAAACTTCTGAGGGGCATGGAGAGGATAAATAGGTATGGTCTTATCTCTGGGTTAGGGGAGTCCAGAACTAGAAGGAATGGGTTTAGGGTGGAAGAGGAAAGATTTAAAAATGACTTAAGGGGCAACTCTTTCATACAGAGGATTGCGCATGTATGGAATGAGTTGGTGGAGGCTGGTACAATTCCAACATTTAAAAGGCATATGGATGGGTATATGAATAGGAAGCGTTTAGAGGGATATGGGCCAAGTACTGGCAAATGGGACGAGATTAATTTAAGATATCTAGTCAGCATGGACTAGTTGGACCGAAGAGTCTGTTTCCATACTATACGTCTCTCTGACTGGGTGATGACATTTAAATCTACTGTGTTTGTATGTAATCCTCCATTGTGCTAATGTGTACTTCAGAAGACATTGGAATGCCTTCGCCCATGAGCCACACTTGAGTAATAAAATGCAAGTTGAACTAATTTTGGTCCTGTTGCTGCAGTACCTTTTCCCACCTACCACCAGTTTTGGGTGTAGTTCATTTGCCTGGTATTGTATTTTATCACTTTTTTTATGCTTCAGAAGGCGTTCTCCATCTCCGTATTATAGCAGGGGTGGCTATCGTTCTCGCTCAAGGTCACGTTCGTACTCTCCGCGTAAGTACAATATGTTTACTAATCAATAGTACTTATGAAAGATTTTCATGTAATGATATGGCCGTACGAAAGATGCCTGGAGTTTTCAAATGAGAATGGGAAAGATGCAAAATATATTTTTGGAAGGAGTCTGCTCAAGATTCCTTCTTTGCTGCTTCTTCGAGTTTGAATGTTCTGGAAACAGATAATGCCTTAAGAGGGGGTAACAAGTAATAACCAGTTTACACTCTCGATTTTGTTTTTTGTCAATTATCAACATATTTATGGTTAATGGTTAAATTACATCAAGTTAAATTTTCTGTGCAGTATCAGGTGTCTATCTGCATGTACGGAAGGAAATTCAGTTTTGTAAAAATAAAAGTTAGACTTGTCATGGTTTATGCTGGTAGACTGAAACCCTTCATCCATTTAATTTTACAGTGCACCTGAAATTATGTAAAACAGGTTTTAGAATTTTGCTGATTTCTAAAGTTGTTCAAGAATGTGTAAACTGCAATGGCTGTAAAAGGTTCATATCTCAATCTTTGGATGCAGCTGGCCTGTGGGTCACTGAGTGACCCTTGCCACCTCAATCTTAGTTTGCCTGTATGTTTGTTTATCTTTGAATTTTTAGAGCCTGGACGTTTGCAATTTTGATGGTACTACTGTCACCAGGCCTAAGCAGAAGTCTTAATATCAACTCAAGATTGAGAATTGTTAGGATTTTAGCTTCATGTATGATCTCTCCAGTTCCAAATGAACTTGATGCTGAAGAAGCTTGTGTTTTCTGCTGTACTAATCTCAGAATTTTGTTATTACGACTGTAACAATTTCTTGACTCTTTTCAGGTCGCTACTGAAGATCCAATACATCCAAATTGCAATCTTGAGGCCAGCTGACCTATTTGCTGAAGATTTCTTTTATATAAAACGAATTTTTTTAGTCATGTTTGTGTAAAGATTTTTTCTTTCAAAAGTGTTTTGTGAAAAGCTTAAAATGTTCCAGTTGTATTGGGTGGTTATCCATAAAATGATCATTTTTACACCCTTGGGTTAACCCAATGTAAATCTTGTTTTCCCAATCTTGAGCAGCTTTCAGTGTAGATAGGAACGCAATGCAATGGTAAATGACCATGTAGCTGCTATGGTATCATTTAACAATATGTATATTCTTTGAAGTTTGGTGATGGGAGCTAATATTGGACTTGCATAATGACTTAGTGTGCAGGTTCCATATCTATGCTCATAGTGTTATTGATTTCCTATGTTCTCATTCAGTCCCATGAATTCAGTGAAGGGCTTTCATTTTTCCTAGTGTGGAGTAAATTAAAATCCTAAAATTGTAGCTGATAATATGGTACTTTAAAGAATTACACATTAGTTGTTGAACAAATTGAATAAAATGACATATAGAAAATAGTATTGTATTTCTGACTGGAGGAACTTTTAACAAATTCCACGTGGAAAGGGGTAGTCCAACTTCAGTCGCAAAAACATTGGAGCAATGCAGTGCTTAAGCCTGGCCTTACTCTATCAACTAATTTGTGATTAGCTGAATTTGATTAACTACTGATTTTTATTTTAGTTCCTTTTTAGATTAAGTTATTTGATCTTTCATGGGACTATTTTTGTATCCAATCAGTAATACTACTTTGTGTCCATAAGCCTTCCGGATTCATGTTGTGAAGAGGCTGTTCTATTAAATGAAGATTTTGTATCAGTGCAAAACCTGTGGCACTGAGTAGAAATGTGTGTGATGTGCTTTTAAATATTGATGCAAAATGAACATTAAACTTCAGCAAAAAAAATCACCATTTCTTTGTTTCATCTTTCTCTTTAATTTGCCATATTGTCTTATTGTTATTAGTTCAACTTCGCTTGGCAACAGGACAACTGTATAATGAAATGCAAAAGCAGTCTTAAATTCTGTATCGATTATATCTTCTAGTTAGATTTTTTTTAACGGCTAGGTATGTGAGTTCCAAATGTGCAGGGTTTGCGCAACTATGAAAATCAGACAATCTTAATGGTCGCCAAGGCAAATTAGGCAAGTTGAATCTTTGTGTCAACTCCTCAGACAATGAGTGATTGCGAACTTGAACTGCTTGTCCTTTCCTTTTCACATCTGCTATCAGCAAATGAGTGGGATGCTAGATAGGTGTAAACCCACACTTTGCTTTTGCCTTACTTTGCTTTGGTGTTTCTTGATGCTTTATGTTGCCTTGTGATTTGAATTTGTTGTAGGTGAGAGTTGATCCTTCTACAGAGGCAGTTTCTTCCAAAAGAAGAGAATCTTGAAAATACTCCATTTATGTGGTTGCGATATAGTTTTACATACAATTGTTTCTGGCAAATTAATGTAAAGTATTGCCTGTTTTTTTTTCCTATAACTTGTGGAGTTTATAGGTGTATGACGGTGTCTGGCTGTTCCTGCAGTGCAATCAGAATGTGCATCACAGCTGTACTGAAAGGAATTATTGGTTGGTGTTATACTGTTTGACATAGTCACAAGGGCGACACTTCAAACATTTTTAAAGTATTTCAAACCCAGTTCTCAAACATACATTTTTAAAATTTTCTCCATGAAAACACCAGAATGCTATGCAATGTGTTTTCCTTAACTCTTGCTTGATTGAACTTCCTGATCCCTTCTAAAGCTACCACTGTATATAGTCCTCTCTGCAATCATTTGATTTTGGAGTTCTGTTTTCTTCATGTTGCAAAAAAACTTAAGTTGCAGTGAGTCCCAAAATGGCCTGAATTCACGTAATTAATGTAAATTGAGTAAGTTCTAATTTAATTCTGTGCTTGAACTACTGCTTGCATGGGATAGAATTCCATTTAGTAAAAACAACATAATGTCAAACACTCATGCATCATCTGTGGAGAGGAGGAGTTAACGTTTAGGTCTCTGACCCTTCAGTTGGGGAAGGTAAAGAATGTAATGTAATAGGCTTTGAGTTTGTGAATGGGGTGTGGGGGAGATAATGATGGAAGGTCTGAGAGGGTAGACAGCAGGGGAGCTTCAATGACAAATGTTTATGGTATTCGGCAAAGTAATGAAACAAAAGATATGTCTATATTAGAGGTGAATGACTGGATAGCAGTCATCTAAATGTAAAGTGAACAATTAACAAATGAGAGAAACCAAACCAGCAAAAAGTGGAGGCTGCTTTTACTTAACACTGTTGAATCTCCTGTTTGAGTCCAGGAGTCTACATAGTGATGAATGGGGAAAAATGAGGTGGTTTTCCTCAAATCTCTGAGCTCCCTCAGAATGCTGTTGCAGGCCAAGGACTTAGTCATAATGGAGACAGGTAATGAAATGACAAGTGATAAGGCTATCTGGTGCTGTAGTAGGCCCGGCTTCCATTGAAAAGTATTTAGTGTTGAGTCTATATGCAGATTTGGTTTTGGCAACTACTGCAAAAAAAAATCATTTTGCATCAATTTTGCTCAATCAAGTATGAAGGAATCGATCCAGGAAGAAAAACTAGAATGTAGATTTACTGTCTAGAAAAGGTCCATGTGGGATTTCATTTAAGCCTGCAGTTGGCCACTGGGAAGAGGTAGATACAAGATTGGTCACATGGAGGGCTACGATTTGCAAGTGGAGAATTAGAAAACTACGGTTGATTCTACTATAACACAGTAGTTCCGTTCTCGTGCAATCCTATGTTGTAAGAAAATAATGCATTAGCTCCATATAAACCAATGGGAACTGAATCGCATTATAACCAATGTGTGCTTAAAAGTTTGTGCTTTAGAAAGTGTTCCCAATGTGTCAATCGCAATAGTGAATTCACATCCATGAAATGTGCGTTGTAGCAGAACAACCTGCATTATGTTTTCTGAGAAGAAGTTGAAGTACCAAACAGATGGAACCTGGAAGAATCTAATCACTTGACCCTGCCCATTCTTTGTGTCAAATTGAAATCGGCCAGGGAGAGCACAGAAATTGAGGATAAGAAGGATCTTCCACTTAGTTGCAGAGTCAGTAATTAGGCATAATTTTAAAGTGAAGCATAAGTTTATAGGGGATTTAAGGAAATTTTCTTTCATTCAAAGGATGATGGGAATCCAAAATGCACTGCTTGAGAGTCTAATAAAGGTGTAAAACCTTAAACCATTTTAGAAAGTACAGAGGAACTTTGATTATCTGGCAAGATCGCAAGGTCCGATGCTTGGCTGAATTGTTATGTGGCATTCGATTATCCAGAATTCAATTAACTGAATGAAATACTCCCCACCTGTGTCCTTCAGATAATCAACGTTCCTCTGTATTTGGAAGAACACTTTAAGTGTCAACATTAAAGGCAAAAAGCGCAAAAAGTGGGATTGGTGAAGGTAGGTCTGCACAGACCTGATGGGGCCCAAGGGCCTTTTCTGATTTCTGTGGCAGGTTGTGAAGGATTTATTTATGGATAGATATCCATTACGTATTTTTTAAGCTTATCTTTCTAATCAACCTGTTCAGAGATGTTATTACACAATTCTGGAGCAGATGTGACTTGAAGCTCCTGTGTTAGCTAAATCAGGAATAGGAGCACCTATGAGTCTAATCTATTCAATTCAGAAATGGTGGTTGTCTGCCATCTCCAGCTCATTATCCGTAGACATTTATTCTGCAAAGTACAAGCGAGCTGCTCACCTTAGCCTTGTGTATACTTAAGAAAGATCCAACTGTCAAGAACTTAAGATTCACAATCTTCTGCATCCTCTAAAGACATTTCTCCAAATCCAAGTTCTACGTAGCCAGGACAAGCAATATCCTTGTAATGAAACTTCAGAATCTTGTATTTTTAAGGGCTGTATGCCCAATTATTTTCTTTGTGGGACAAAACTCCGCAATACATACAATCGCATTGTATCATTCCTTACGTATGGTAACAGGGCTGAGCAATAGTTCAGATGTGATCTCATTGCAACCCTGTACTGCAAGACATTTGTATGAAAGCAAGGTTCTGTGAATGTTTAAGATCTGAAATAAAAACAAAATAATGGATTAATGCAGCAGAGAGAATAAAATTAACATGGAGTCTAATATCACCCTTCAGTTTTTTTATTCATTATTCTTGCATTCCCATCCTTGCAGTAAAGGCCACTTGCTCTGTTTACATACTAACTTTGGTTTCCTTGTACACACCCAAGCCCCTCTGGGCAGAAAATTGTTTAGAAATTACACATCTTTTGAGTTCTGCGTCTTAGCGATTTCCTACCCCTCAATCTAGCATAGATGCTTCAGGTTGTAGTCCCAGGCTCCCCTTTGTTTTCCGTTACAAGCTGAAAACACGTGCTGTGGTTACTAAGGCACAGCTGTGATTCTACATTTATAGGTTTTCAGTCAAATGCATTTGTCTGTTATCATTTTTGCTGTAATTAGACCTTTATGCTCTTGGTTTTTTCAGTGAGCTTTATTTCACCTTAAGTCTTAAGGGAGCAATCAGCTACATTTTAATTGTTCAATTTCAAACACTGAAGACTGGAGAAAAGACTTTATCTGCCACCTGCTGGCAAAATACAGTAATTGACTTCTCAATCAGATCAGGAGATGATTGCAGGAGTAGTCATAGAGCTGTACAGCATGGAAATAGACCCTTCGGTCCAACCCATCCAGGCCGACCAGATATCCCAACCCAATCTAGTCCCACCTGCCAGCACCCGGCCCATATCCCTCCAAACCTTTCCTATTCATATACCCATCCAAATGCCTCTTAAATGTTGCAATTGTACCAGCCTCAACCACTTCCTCTGGCAGCTCATTCCATACACTTACCACCCCCTGAGTGAAAAATTTACCCCTTAGGTCTCTTTTCCCCTCTCACCCTAAACCTATGCCCTCTAGTTCTGTACTCCCCGATCCCAATGAAAAGACTTTGTCTATTTATCCTATCCATGCTCCTCATAATTTTGTAAACCTCTATAAGGTCACCCCTCAGCCTCCAATGCTCCAGGGAAAACAGCCCCAGCCACCACGGTGGCACAGTGGTTAGCACTGCTGCCTCACAGCGCCGGAGACCCGGGTTCAATTCCCGACTCAGGCGACTGACTGTGTGGAGTTTGCACGTTCTCCCCGTGTCTGCGTGGGTTTGCTCCGGTTTCCTCCCACAGTCCAAAAATGTGCAGGTTAGGTGAATTGGCCATGCTAAATTGCCTGTAGTGTTAGGTAAAGGGGTAAATGTAGGGGAATGGGTGGGTTGCGCTTCGGCAGGTCGGTGTGGACTTGTTGGGCCGAAGGGCCTGTTTCCACACTGTAAGTAATCTAATCTAATCTGTAAGTAATCTAATCTAATCCACTTTCAAGGAGCTATGAACCTGCACTCCAAGGTCTCTTTATTCAGCAACACTCCCTAGGACCTTACCATTAAGTGTATAACTCCTGCTAAGATTTGCTTTTCTAAAATGCAGAACTTCACATTTATCTGAATTAAACTCCATCTGGCACTTCTTAGCCTATTAGCCCATCTGGTCAAGATTCTGTTGTAATCTGAGGTAACCCTCTTCGCTGTCCATTAACCTCCAATTTTGGTGTCATCTGCAAACTTGCTAGCTGTAACTCTTCTGATCGCATCCAAATTATTTATATAAATAACAAAAAATAGAGGACCTAACACCGATCCTTGTGGCACTTCACTGGTCACAGGCCTCTAATCTGAAAAACGACCCTCTACCACCACCTTTGAGCCAGTTCTGTATCCAAATGGCTAGTTCTCCCTGTATTCCATGAGATCTAACCTTGCTAACCAGTCTCCCATGGGAACCTTGTCGAATGCCTTACTGAAGTGTTTGATTATGAAGTCAGAGACCTTTTAGAAGTGAACCAGCCATTCTTTATTTTATTCATTCAAAGGATGAGGGTGCCACTGGCGAGGCTGACATTTATTGCCCATCCCTAATTGCCTAGAGGGCAGTTAAGAGTTAACCATATTGCTATGGGTCTAGAGTCACATGCAGGCCAGACCAATTAAGGACTATAGTTTCCTTCCCTAAAGGACCTGAGTGAACCAGATGGATTTTTCCCAACAATCGATTCACGGTCATCATTAGACTTCTAATTCCAGATGTTTTTCTGAATTATTGAATTTGAATTCCTCCATCTGCCATTAGCTGGTTGAGTAGATGATGAATCTAGCAATAATACCACATTGCTGTCACCTTCCCCATGTGACTCTTGCAAACCAGTGGCAGCATTTGGCAAAGGAAAACCAAAAGGAAACTTTTGAGCAGCAGGAACAAACTCAAGAAATCTACAAAGTTTGGGAGAAGATTTGTAGCTCGGGTGCTCATTGTTGTGGTTCTGTTCGCTGAGCTGGGAATTTGTGTTGCAGACATTTCGTCCCCTGTCTAGGTGACATCCTCAGTGCTTGGGAGCCTCCTGTGAAGCACTTCTGTGTTGTTTCCTCCAGCATTTATAGTGGTTTGTCTCTGCCGCTTCCGGTTGTCAGTTCCAGCTGTCCGCTGCAGTGGCCGGTATATTGGGTCCAGGTCGATGTGCTTGTTGATTGAATCAGTGGATGAGTGCCATGCCTCTAGGAATTCCCTGGCTGTTCTCTGTTTGGCTTGTCCGATAATACTGGTGTTGTCCCAGTCAAACTCATGTTGCTTGTCATCTGAGTGTGTGGCTGAGTTGGTGTTCATGGATGCGGATCGTTAGCTGTCTTCCTGTTTGTCCTATGTAGTGTTTTGTGGGATTTTGTACACTACATTGGTTTTGCTCATGCTGGGTATCGGGTCCTTGGTTCTGGTGAGTTGTCTGAGAGTGGCTGTTGGTTTGTGTGCTGTCATGAGTCCTAGTTCAGAAATGTTTTTGATGTATGGTAGTGTGCTGTCAGTTCAGAAATGTTTTTGATGTATGGCTAGTCCTTTGGGTTGTCCTTTGGGATGAAACGTCTGCAACACAAATTCCCAGCTCAGCGAACAGAATCAAGAAATCTTGTGAACAAAGATATCCCAAATTTCACTTATTCATATGCTTTTATTTATTCTCTGTCTGTGTCTGTGTACATTTATGTGTGTGTGGTTTTGTTTTCTGTAACTGAGGTGGTATTTTCCAATGGGATCAGTGTTTTATGTAGTAGAGGTAATGCCGATGATTTACAACTGTTTACCTTTAGCTAGAGTCTCATTACTTGTAAAAATAAGATCAGAAAGTTGGTACCTGCTTTCCATTGACCTGAGTCTGAAAATCAGACAAACTGGGAAATCTTCACATTAATATTTAAAAATTTTTTGCGATGACTCCAAAAATAGTGAGGCTTGATCCCTGGTATAATTTAACTTTGAAATTAATGAAGTTATTATTGAAAACTCCTACCATTTTAAATGAATGCATTCACTCTGGAGCAATATGTCAGATTTAGCCACAACATCAATAGGATAAAACTGGTCCTTGGATGAAAATGTTAGATTGGGGAAGGCTAATTACAACAGCATTGTCAGGAACTGGAGAAATTAGATTGGGGTAAACCCACATTCAACAAGTGGAAATCTATTAAAGTCTAGTTTATGAGTTCAGGAGCAGTATCATCCCGCGAAGATGAAAGAAAAGGATGGCAAAATCTGGACAGAAGATATTTAAAGTTTAGTTGAAAAAGAAACATGTGTAAGGTTTATGACAAGCCCTTGAGGAATATAAAGAGAAGAAAACTTAAAAGAAATTAGGAGGATTAAAAATCACCATAAAATATTCTTGCAAAGAAGTATTGAGGAGAATCTCAAGGTGTCATATAGGTATAATACGACCAAGAGGGTAATGAAGGCAAGGGTAAGTCCACTCAAGGATAAATGAGGGAATTTATGCATGGAGCCAGAGGAAGTGGGTGAGATCCTAAATGAGTACTGCATTAATATGAAGGACATGGATAATGGTAAGATTAGGGAGGAGTATTTTGCTATTCTAGGGCATGTCAATATTAAGAAAGAGGTCATAGAGTCGTACAGCATGGAAACAGACCTTTCGGTCCAACCAGTCCATCCGAACCTAGTCCCAGACTAAGCTAATTCCACCTGCCTGTTCCTTTTTGGGTGTCTTGAAAAACATTAAGGGAGATAAATCCCAGAAGATGGTATCCATTGCAGAATACCTGAGGCAAGGGAGGATATTGCTGTGGACTTGGCGGAGATTTTTTGGATATTCTTTAGCTATAGATGAGGTCCCAGAAAGTTGAAGAATAGTTAATTGTTATGAAATTGAAGGCATGTACTGTACCTTTAACGGAGGGTGAATGCTGTTCTAAACTGAGATTACACCGTCCATGTATATGACTAAATGCAAGTCCCAGAGTATACTCAAATTGAGATTATGTAACATTTGGCTGTGAAAGAGATATCTGAGTTTTGGTTGTTTTTTTGACAGCAATTCAAATTTAACCAATCAGTTTAAATTATGCCCCAGGATACTAAAACTCAATCGAGTTTTAATTTATTGTTTTGCCAACATCGAACCAATGAGATGATCCAATGTTGGGAGTATAAAAATGCGATCAGTTTGAAACTTGGAGAGAGAGCAACTGCTATCGAGACAGAAAAGCCTGGAGATCTAACATCTTGCTTTCCAAGAAATTAGGAAACTCTCTATCAAAAGTATCTTTTCAAATGAAAGATACTCGCAGTAAAAAGAAAGAAGATGACCCAGGGAGACCTTCAACCCGAAGAAGAAAACCACTGTCATCTTCTGTGACTGTGTGGTTTTGAAATTAACTTGATCTAATTTTAATAAGTGTCTTATTGTAACAGTATATTGTTATAGAATTGGAGGCAGGTAATAAGCAGTTAAGAGAAAGGGGGGCTTAAAATAGTGAATAGTTGTTTAATGGTCACTTTTAGAGTTAAAAATACATTTATGTTATTTTATTTAAATTGTGAAATTTGGGAGTTCTCTGTCACTCATATTTTAACTCATTATGAGGTGAGGTGAGTTTTCCTGGGTGTTTGTTTAGTTAACAGAGGGGTCACTTCCGTGGCATAACACGATGTTGTACCTTTGTTTAAGAAGGACAACAGGGATTATCCAGGAAATGATAGGGCGGTGAGCCTTTTATTAGTGGTGGAGAAGAAATTATTAGAAAGGATTCTTAGGGAGAAGATACAATTGGAAAAAGATCTAATTAGGAATAGTCAGAAAAGAGTACAACTTCAGTTCCAATCTCTTATGAAAAACAACTGGTTCAGTTACCAGTGATTGTAGTAAAAGACTATGGCCCAAGCTTAATGGGGTGAAAGTGGCTGAGAGAGATTCATCTAGAATCGCTCAACATTTTTAATTAGAAATGGCTGCACTGATTGAATACGTGGAAGTCTTTCAGGAAGGTCTAGGAACTATCCAAGGAGTCAAGGCCACCTTACATGTTAACCCGGAAGCAATTCAACAATTCTGCAATGCCTGTCCAGTGCCATTTGCCTTATGGGCAAAAGTGGAGGCAGAAATCAGAAGTTTGGAAAGGGAAAGAATTGGAAAGGAGTTCAATTTGCAGAATGGCAATTTGTGTGGAAGCCTGAAGGTTTGGTTCACCATTGTGAGGATTTTAAACAATTGCTAAACAACTTTTAGCAGTTCAACAAATAACCAATCCTTCGGATAGAAGATTTACACACAAAACTGATGAGGACAGGGGGACTGTCCTTCACGAAGTTCGACATGAGCCAAGCATACTTGCAATTCTGTTGCAGAACAGGATTCCCAGGAGTATGCTACAATTAGAGGCATATAGTCAGAGAGTTCTACGGCAGGGGGATGGGCCCTTTGGCCCAAACTGGTCCACACTGACCATGCTAACCCCATTTCTCTGCACTTGGCCCAAAGGACTTTTGCCCGAAACATCGATTTTCCTGCTCCTCGGATGCTGCCTGATCTAATGTGCTTTTCCAGCACCACTCTAATATAGACCCCCATATGGTTCTAATCCTCTTCTATCCATGCATTTGTCAAAAAAGCCTTTTAAATGTTAACGTACCCGTTCAACCACTTCCACTGGCAGCTCATTCCATACATGTACAAACCTTTGCGTAAAAAGTTGCTCCTCAGGTTCCCCCTTATTTCTTAGCTGCACCCACAAAGCCTCACTGGATGATCCTTTGGTTATTTCATCTCTGATTACTGTTGTGATGCCTCAATCAAAAATGCAACTCCCCCTCCTCTCTTTCCACCACCTCTGTCCTTCCCAAAGCACCTGTACCCTGGCACAATTAGTACCCATAAGGGCTTGTATCAATATACGAGTCAGCCAGTTGAGTTGTTATCAGCCTGTTCAATTTTTCAGCAGACAATGGAAAATATTTTGCACAAGTCAACCTAAGGTCACCATTTACCTAGATGACATGATAGTTACAGGCAAAACTAATAAGGAACACTTGGATATAGTCCCATTTGCTAGCACTAGGCCCATAACCCTCTCAACCCTTCCTATTCATATACCCATCCAGAAGCCTTTTAAATGTTGTAATTGTACCAGCCTCCACCATTTCCTCTGGTAACTCATTCCATACATGCACCACCCTCTGTGTGACAATGTCGCCCCTTCGGTCCCTTTCAAATGTTTCCCCTCTCACCGTAAACCTATGCCCTCTAGTTTTCCCCCACTCCCCTACCCCAGGGAAAAGACCTTGTCTATTTACCCTATCCATGCCCCTCACATTTTATAAACCTCTATAAAGTCACCCCTCAGCCTCCGACGCTCCAGGGAAAACAACCCCAGCCTGTTCAGCCTCTCCCTATAGTTCAAACTCTCCAACCCTGGCAACATTCGTGTAAATCTTTTCTGAATCATTTCAAGTTTCACAACATCTTTCCGGTAGGAGGGAGACCAGAATTGTACACAATATTCAAAAAGTGGCCTAACCAATCTCCTGTACAGCCGTAACATGCCATCCCAACTCCTATGTTCAACACTCTGACCAATAAAGGAAAGCATACCGAAAGCCTTCTTCACTATCCTATCTACCTACGACTCTACTTTCAAGGAACAATGAACCTGCACTCCAAGGTCTCTTTGTTCCGCAACACTCCCTAGGACCTTACCATTAAGTGTATAAGTTCTGCCCTGATTTGTCTTTCCAAAATACAGCACTTCGCATTTATCTGAATTAAACTCGTTCTGCCACTCCTTGGTCCATTGGCCCACCTGATCAAGATCCCATTGTACACTGAGGTAACCTTCTTTGCTGTCCACTACGCCTCCAATTTTGATGTCATCTGCAAACTTGTGAACTATACCTCTGATGTTCACATCCAAATCATTTATATAAATGACGAAAAGTAGTGGACCCAGCACTGATCCTTGTGGCACTCCACTGGGCACAGGCCTCCAGTCTGAAAAGCAACCCTCCACCACCACCCTCTGTCTTCTACCTTTGAGTCAGTTCTGTATCCAAATGGCTTGTTCTGTCTGTATTTTATGTGACCTAACCAGTCTCCCATGGAGAACCTTGTCAAATGCCTTACTGAAGTCCATATAGATCACATCCACTGCTCTGCCCTCATCAATCCTTTTCATCACTTCTTCAAAAAATGCAATCAAGTTTGTGAGACATGTTTTTCCACTCACAAAGCCCTATTGACTAATCCTTATCAGTCATTGCCTTTCCACATGTACATCCTGTCCCTCAGGATTCCCTCCAACAACTTGCCCACCACTGGTGTCAGGCTCACCGGCCTATAGTTTCCTGGCTTTTCCTTATCATCTTCCGTAAATAGTGGCCCCACGTTAGCCAACCTCTATTTTTCCGGCACCTGACCTGTGACTATCGATGATCAAAATATCTCAGCAAAGGGTCCAGCAATCACTTACCTAGCTTCCCACAGAGTTTGGGGGTACATCTGATCAGGTCCTGGCGATTTATCCACTTTTATGCATTTTAAGACATGCAGCACTTCCTCTTCTCTAACATGGACATTTTTCAAGATGTCAGCATCTATTTCCCTGCATTCACTATTTTCCATGTCCTTCTTCACAGTAAACACTGATGCAAAATGTTAATTTTGTATCTCCCCCATTAGATTCCCTAGAGTATGGAAACAGGCCCTCCAGCCCAACAACCCTTCAAAGAGTAACCCATTCCCTGACCCTATATTTATCCCTGACTAATGCGCCTAACAATACAGGCAATTTAGCATAGCCAATTCAATTGTGGGAGGAAACCCAGACAGACATGGGGAGAATGTGCATTCAAAGAGTAACCCATTCCCTGACCCTATATTTATCCCTGACTAATGCGCCTAACAATACAGGCAATTTAGCATAGCCAATTCACCTGATCTGCACAGCTTTGGATTGTGGGAGGAAACCCGGACAGACATGGGGAGAATGTGCAAACTCCACACTGTCACCCGAGGCTGGAATCGAACCCAGGTACTTTGTGATATGAGGTAGCAGTGCTAACACTGAGCCACTGTGTCGCCCCATTTCCTGTGGCTCCACACAAAAGCTGCCTTGCTAATGTTTGAGACATCTTACCTTTTTGCCCTTAATGTATTTATAAAATCCCTTTGGATTCTCCTTAACCCTATTTGCCAAAGCTTTCTCATGTCCCCTTTTTGCCCTCCTGATTTCCCTCTTAAGTATACTCCTACTGTCTTTATATTCTTCTAAGGATTCACTTGATCTCTACTATCTATACCTAACATATGCTTCCTTCTTTTTCTTGACCAAAATCTAAATTTCTCCAGTCATCCAGCATTCCCTACACCTACCAGTCTTGCCTTTCACCCTAACTGGAATGTACTGTCTCTGGACTCTCGTTATCTCGTTTCCCATTTTCCAGCCAATCTCTTACCTGCGAACATCCACATCCAATCTACAATTTAAAGTTCTTGGCTAATACCATCAAAATTGGCCTTCCTCCAATTTAGAATTTCAACTTTTAAATTCTGTCTATCCTTTTCCATCACTATCTTAAAACTAATAGAATTATGGTCGCTGGTCCCAAAATGCTTCCCCACTGACACCTCAGTCACCTGCCCTGCCTTATTTCCCAAGAGTAGGTCAAGTTTTGCACCTTCTCTTGTCGGTACGTCCGTATACTGAATCAGAAAATTTTCTTGAATGCACTTAACAAATTCCTCTCCATCTAAACCCTTAACACTCTGGCAGTCCCAGTCTATGTTTGGAAAGTTAAAATCTCCTACCAAAACCACCCTACTGTTCTTACAGATAACGGAAATCTCCTTACTAATTTGTTTCCCACTGACTATTGGAAGGTCTATTGTACAATCCCAACACGTTGATCACCCCTTTCTTATTTATTAGTTCTCCCCTAGACATATTCCCAGGAACATCCTCCCTAAGTACAGCCATATTGCTATCCTTTATCAAAATTACCACTCCCCCTCCTCTCTTGCCTCCCTTTCTATCCTTCCTGTAGCACTTGTATCCTGGAACATTAAGCTGACAGTCCTGTCCATCCCTGAGCCATGTTTCTGTAATTGCTATGATATCCCAGTCCCATGTTCCTAACATGCCCTGAGTTCATCTGCCTTCCCTCCTTGCATTGAAATAAATGCAGTTTAATTTATTAGTCCCACCTTGTTCTCTGCTTTGTCCCTGCCTGCGCTGATGATTTGACCCCCTCCTTTTCTCAACTGTACCAGTCTCAGATTGATCTCTTTCTTCACTATCTCCCTGGTCCCAACTCCCCTCCCCTCACCTTACTACTTTAAATCCTCCCAAACAGTTCAAGCAAATTTCCATGCAGTCGCACCACTAGGACTCATAACAGCACACAAACCAACAGCCACTCTCAGACAACAACTCACCAGAACGAAGGACCCGATACCCAGCATGAGCAAGATTCAATCAATAAGCACATCGATCTGGACCCAATATACCGGCCACTGCAACGGACAGCTGGAACTGACAACCGGAAGCGACAGATTCAAACCACTATAAATGCCGGAGGAAAGATCACAGAAGCGCTTCACAGGACGACCCAAAGCACTGAGGATGTCACCTAGACAGGAGACAAAATGTCTGCAACACAAATTCCCAGCTCTGCGAACAGAACCACAACAACGGGCACCCGAGCTACAAATCTTCTCACAGACTTTGAACTTTGGCTAATGCAGAGCATGAATACGCCCAGGTGGGAAAAGAAGGAGTGGCAGTCATATTTGTAGTCAGGAAGTTCCACTAGTACTTTAATGGACAAACGTTTGTGAAAATCATGGACCACAAATCCCTACTTGGTCTGCTTGAAGAGGACCATAGCTTCAGACCCCATTCAGCAGTGGCTTCTAATACTAAATATTTATCATTTCAAGTTAGAATACCATCCAGGAAGCTGGGTAGTGAAGGCGAATGCATAGAGCTCCTTCCATTAGCAGATGGACATGCTCCTCGGGTGCCCGTTGTTGTGGTTCTGTTCGCAGAGCTGGGAATTTGTGTTGCAGACATTTTGTCTCCTGTCTAGGTGACATCCTCAGTGCTTTGGGTCGTCCTGTGAATGGACATGCTCCCAGTCAAAGCTGACAATACCAGACTTTGGAAACAGAAACGTCCAGTCCTTTCAAAACAAAAACAGCTGGTGGTCGCAGGACTGTCACAGCCAGAATTGAAACGTTTTGGACCTGGAGAAAGCAGCTCATGGCAGAGTACGGCACATTGTTAGAGGGAGCGAGAGGGATTGTCCCGAGCAAAGGTCACAGTCAAATGCTGGCTGACCTCCAGCAGGGCCTTTCAAAACTCTCCAAAGTGAAGATGTTGGTGAGACGTTATGTCTGGTGGCAACGTGTTTAGATGTAGAAATAGTCGCATTGGTGGGGCAATGCCGAAATGCCAATAAGGACAAAGCTTATTGCCAGCAGGATAAACCTTGGACTCAGTTACATGTTAACTGTGCAGGTCCTTTCATGGATTCAAGGTTCTTAGTCAATGTAGATGCCTACTCAAAGTGGTAGAACGTGCATAGGGTCCACTTGTCAAGCATGGGATGTTGATGGAAGAACTGTGCACATCTTTTCAAGACAGAGACCAGGAAGTGTTGGTTATGGAGATTGGGCTATCATTTACCAGCAGGGAATTTGGTTATTTCTTAAAGTTGAATGGGATTCGGCATATAAGGACAGTTCCATACCATCCATCATCCAATGGCCTGGCAGAAAGTGCAGTCCAAACTTTGAAGGCTGGCTTAAAGCAACAGCCTACAATGTCACTACACACCAAACTGTAATGGTTCTTATTTGATTGTACAGTTGGTTCTGATATAACGCAATAGTTCTGTTCTCGTGCGATCTTGTGTTGTAAGAAAATTGCACAACAGCCATGCCATTTAAACTAATGGGGCCAGGATTGTGATATGGCCAACACAGGTAAGGAAAGTTCGTGTTCTACAAATAATGGTCTAAATTCTTCAATAGTGTTAAAGCAAATTTGCTTTAAAGAAACAAGCATTATAGCAGAACCGACCGTAGGACCCACCCCACATGCATGTACGGGTATAGTACCTGCAGAGTTGCTAATGGGTAGTAGATTCCACAACAAGTTAAGTCTGATCTTCCCAGACCTCAGGGGTGGGGAGAGGGGAGGTGTGTGAGGGTGAAATGTCATCAGCTATGGCAATGCCGAACACAAGGCTCTATCAAGCAAGAGGGATACTTTGATACAGGGATGACGTTTGGTGTAACATTCACAGAAATGGCCCCACATGGGTAAGAGACATGGTTGATGCAAGGTCATGACCTGTGATGTCTAAAGTTCGGGTAGCTGCAACTGTCCTGCATAAGGACGTGGTCCATATTGAAGCTGCAAATTCACAAATGGTGCAGGACCAAAATGTGCTCTGCCCCTCGGTACAGTTGGAAAAGCTGCTGAAAACTGTGGGTTAGCCCATGCCATCCAATGTTGTTGAGTCCTCAGAATCAGGGACAGACATGATGGATGTTAACCACCTTGACGTCTTTGCCGCTGAGAGAAGAAAGTGAAATTCTACCAGCGCAAGAGGCAAGCTCCCTTGCGTTGCATGGCACCCATATCAGATGCCAAGTTGGAGCAACCTGACCTGGTGCTGAAATACTCCAAGAGGCCCTCCAAGAAATAGGACCAGCCTATGTCCACGACTCCGAGGAGGAGGGATACAGTGATTGTAATGAGGTCAGCTAGCCATAAATATGAGTTCCCTGATTGGGCCTGTCAATCTGCTCCAATCAGGGAGACCTGGCTGACAGATAAAGACAATGAATGTCAGAGGTACTAACACTCTGGTAGCTGACTCTGAATGTGGCAGTACGAAAGTCAAGGACACGTTCACGTGTAAATAAAGAGTGATGGATACTGGCTTCTGTTGAGCTATTTCAGTCACCTCTAGTTCAGGCCCAAACTAATCAACCTCTCCTCATAAATCAACCATCACCAACCCAGGATCAGAGTGGTGAACCTACTCTGGACCGCCTCCAATGTTGGCCTATCTTTCCTTAGATAAGAGGCCCAAATCTGCTTACAGTATTCCAGCTGTGGTCTGACTAGTGCCTTGTACAATTTTAGCAAAATGTCCTTACTGCATTTCCTTTGAAATAAAGGCCAACATTCCATTTGCCTTCCCCATTACATGCCAGCTCATTGTGACTCATGGACATGGTCTCTAAAATCCCTCTATGCTACAGCTTTCCACAGTCATTATCTGTTTAAATAATATTCAGTCCCCGTGCTCTTCCTGCCAAAATGCCTAGCCTCACATTTTTTTTTACATTATATCTGTCAAGTTTTTTACCCATTTGCTGAACCTGTAGCCATCCCTCTGGAGGTGTTTGATGTCACCTGCACCACTTGCTTTTCCCCCTGTTGTTTGGTGTCCTTTAGCTGCGGTGCATTCATTCGCTTCATCCAAATCATTGTTATATATTGTAAATACATGTAACGTCAACACTGATCCCTGCAGCAATCCACGAGTTACAGATTGCCAATTTAAAAGTGCCCTCTTACCCTAACATTTTGTCCTTTATTAGTTAGCCAATCGTCTACCTATGCTAATGCATTACTTTCATCACCATTGCTCTAGATTATTGAGAAGCCTGTGGTCTACCACTGTCTTTTTCCCCTTTTTATGTTTTGCCTCCATCTGTATGGATACTATGTCTCCTGACGCATGGTCATTTGTTGGGGTGTGGGGGAGTTAGGAACACAGTATCTAACTGAAAAGCTACGCTTGGGATAATTACACAAACAAATCCATTTATTCCATCCCATACCAATAACACTACCATGGCCTTCTGGAAATCCACATAAATTATATTTATGCTAAATTGCCCATATAGTGTTTTGGGCTCTCAGTGGTTTAACCATGGGAAATGCAGAGTCACAGGAATGGGGTGTTTCTGGGAGCCATGCATATCAGAGGGTTAGTGTGGACTTGATGGGTTGAATGGCCTGTTTCCACAATGTAACGGATTCAATTTCCCTAGATAGTTAATTATTGTATTTATTTCCTCTCCTCCTTTTGCCCATTTATTTATTTAGTATTTTTGGTGTCTTCTACTGCGAAAACTGGTGCAAAGTATTAATGGAACTCCTCTGCTATTTCCTGGTTCCCCCGTTAGTATTTCCTCTGCCTTATTGTCTGTGGAGGCTATGATCATTTTTGCCTCTCTTCCTTTTCATATAACTAAAGGAGAGTCTGCTGTCTGTCATTTACCCTCAAAGTTTATCTTTTCCTCTTCATCATTTTCTTGATGATCTTTTGCTCATCTTAAAAATGTTCCCAATCCTATGGCATAGCACAAATATTTGCCACATTTTTTTTCCCAATTTGACACAACCCTGAACTTCCCGTGTTAACCATTATTGGCTTAGCCACCTCTTAGAATCTTCCTTGCTCACTAGAATATATCATTGATTAGATTACTTGTGTGGAAACAGGCCTTTTGGGCCAACAAGTCCACACCGACCTGCCACCCACCCAGACCCATTCCCCTACATTTACCTCTTCACCTGACACTACAGGCAATTTAGCATGGCCAATTCACCTGACCTGCGCATTTTTGGACTGTGGGAGAAACCGGAGCAAACCCACGCAGATACAGGGAGAATGTGCAAACTCCACACAGTCGCCTGAGGCGGGAATTGAACCCGGGTCTCTGGTGCTGCCTCACAGCGCCAGAGACCCGGGTTCAATTCCCGCCTCGGGGGACTGACTGTGTGGAGTTTGCACGTTCTCCCCGTGTCTGCGTGGGTTTCCTCCGGGTGCTC
>NC_057716.1:34023971-34046659 GCF_004010195.1 Chiloscyllium plagiosum | reverse complement strand
GCGGGTCGGTGTGGACTTGTTGGGCCGAAGGGCCTGTTTCCACACTGTAATCTAATCTAATATACCTTTATATACCTGTATGGACACTGTGTCTTCTGACGCGCGGTCATTTCTTGGGGTGAGGGGGAGTTGGGACACAGTATCTAACTGAAGAGCTTAGCTTGGGACAATCACACAAGCAAATCCATTTATTCCATCCCATGCCAACAACATTATCCCACCATCCTTTCTTTCCTGCCTGTCCATTCGTAAAAGCGACATATCCCTGAATATTTAGATCCCTGCTTTGATCTCCTTATAACCATGTCTTTATAATCGATATAAGATCATTACCCATTAATCCAAATCTGTGCTGTTAACTCATTTATCTTGTTTCAAATAGTATTCACATTCAAGTAAAGAACCAATAATGTTGCTTATTTACCATTATTTCCCTCTTTGACTCTACTTACTGACTTGTTTTCCATGTTTGTATATTCTGACCTTACCTGTCCCATTCTGGGTATCGTTATCCAAAGGCTATCCTGTTATGCAGCTGCTGTATCCTTCCCCCTCTAGTTAGTTGAAAGTCCTCTCTACAGCCCTAGTTGTTTGGTTCACCAGGACTCTGGTCCCACCACGCAGCTGGTGTGAAGCTGGTCTCACCAGAACAGCTCCCCCTACTTGCCCCCTGCCCAGTACTGACTCCACAAATTCAAACCCACTCCATCCACATTGAGCTTTGAGCCAGACATTCAGCATTCTATGTCAGTTTTTCTGGAGCTCAGGTAGTAATCCAAGGATTGGAGAAATTCAACCATGTAGATTCCATATTTAATTTATTTTCTAACTGTTCAAATTTTTTCAGCAGTATCTCCTTCTAGTCTGACTGATGGTTTTTGGTATAAACCTACTAACTACTGAATCTCTCCCTCCTTCTCCAAGTTCCTCTCCACCCCTGAGGAACTGTCCTTAACTTTGGCTGCGGGCTGGCAACACGGCCTTCAGAACTGCAGAGAACAGTATCTATTCCCCCGTCCCCTATCACAACGACAATTCCTATTTCCTTCTCCCACTTGAATGGCTCCCTGTACCTGTACTAAGGTGCCATGGTCCATTTGTTCGTTCCCCCTGCTTTGCCCAATCTTCTCCACACGCCTTCATTCATCGGCAGCCCCTCGCTGTGGAGGACAATGCCCTTCCACTCTCAGGGTGAGTCCGTAGGTGCTATGTACAGACCGATGTGGCTTCCGCAGACTCTGTTACACTTGGGGCAGAAGGTGTTCACGGAAAGGGGTGAGTGGGGTGTTGGTGTGGCCGTGCGCTCCTTTCACTGTTTTCACCTGGCCTCTGCTTTTTCCCAACAGCAAGTATTGAGGTGCTTGCGCCTTCCCATTTGCTCTTCCTCCACCTCGGACAGCCTTGGGCCAGTAATTCCCAGGTGGATGTGGGAATGCCACACTTCACCAATGAGGCCTTGAGAGTATCACTGAAGCACTCCCTCTAACCACCTGGAGCTTGGCTGACATTTTGGAGCTGGGGGTACAACAGCTGCTTGCAAGTCTCTTGTCGGTCATACGGACGACGTGCGCAGACAATCGCTGTCAATCAAGGGTGGTCAGTGCTAGGGATGTTGGTCAAGTCGTGGATGCTGATGTTGGTGCATCTGATTTCCAGCACATTTGCAGGATCTTGCACAGGCAGTGTTGGTGGTACTACTCCAGAGCCTAGAGGTATCTGCTGTAGACAGACAACGTCTCAGAGCCGTATAGGAGAGGGGGAACCCCCATAGCTCTGTGAACTATGACCTTGGTGTCAGATCTGATGTTGTTGTCCTTGAATACCCTTTTCCTTAGGCAACCAATGGCTGCACTAACACACTGGAAGGCAGGATTGGATCACTTCATCAATCACTGCTTTGGCTGACAGGAAACCCTTGAGGTATTGGAAGTGGTCAATGTTATTTAAGGCCTCTCCTTCAGCTTTGATGTTTGGGGTTCGGTCTATGGTGCCAGGCTAGGTTGGTGGATGTTCAGGACGAGACCCATGCTCCTATATGCCTCCATAATGGTGCTGACGATAGTCTGGAGTATATCCTCTGAGATTGCACATATGCAAGCATTATCTGCGTACTGCAGCTCAACGACACTGGTTGGGGTGACTTTGGTTTTGGCTTGAAGGAGGTGGAGGAGGTTGAATAATTTCCTGCTGGTTCTGTAAGTTCGCTCCAATCCAGTGAGGAGCTTGTCAGTGGTGAGGTGAAGCATTGCAATGAGATAGATTAAGAACAGTGTTGGGGCAATGATGCAGCCCTGCTTAACAACAGTCCGAACAGGGAATGAGTTGGTGCTGGAGCCATTTGTCATTACCATGACTTCCATGGAAGGACCATGACAAACTTAATGGGGCAATCAAAGCAGAGAAGAACACTCTTTAATGCTTCCTAATTGACTCTGTCAAAGGCCTCTGTAAGGTCCCAGGATACAGAAGGATACATTCCTGATGCCTGACCTGCTATGCTTTTCCAGTGCCACACGTTTCGACTCAGATCTCCAGCATCTGCAGTCCTCACTTTCTCCTCGAATACAGAAGGAGATAAGGCAGAAAACTGCCGGGCCCTTGACAGAGATCTTTGCTTTCTCTTTAGTCACAGGCAAGGTCCCAGAAGACTGGAGAATAGCCAATGTTGTTCTTTGTTTAAGAACATCAAAGGAATAACCCAGGAAATTTTAGGCCAATGACCTTTTCACTCGTGGTAGGGAAATTATTGCAGAAGATTCTCAGCAACAGACTTTATTCACATTAGGAAAAGAATGGGCCAGATGGCATGGCTCTGTTGAGGGGAGGTCTTGTCTCATTAACTTAATTGAGCTTTTTGAGGAAGTGACAAAGATGATTGAGGGTAGGGCAGTGGATGTTGTCTGCATGGACTTTAAAGCACCTCATAAGGACCCTCACAATTGGCTGGTCGAGAAGATTAAGTCATATGGCATCTATGGTAAATTGGCAAATTGGGTACTTATTGGAAACAATGAGTAGTTGTGGAAGGGTGTCTTTCTGACTGGAGATCGGTGACCAGTGGGGTTCCACAAGGATCAGTGCTAGAATCCCTGTCTGTCATATATTTAAATGACTTTGATCGAAATGAACAATTTGATAAGGAAGTTTGCAGATGACATTAAAATTGGTGGAGTTGTGGATAGTGAGGAAGGTTATCAAAAGGATATAGATCAGTTGGAAATTTGGACAGATGGAGTTTAATCTGGACAAGTGTGAAGTGATGCATTTTGGGAGGTCAGATGCAAGGGAAAGGTATACAGCAAGTGGCAGGAACCTTAGGAACACTGATATACAGAGAGATCTTGGGGTGCAAGTCCATAGCTCCCTGAAAGTGGCAACACAATTGGATCGGTGGTAAAGAAGGCCAACGACATGCTTACCCTCATCATTTGTAGCATTGAGTATAAAAGTTGGCAAGTGACGTTGCAGCTGCATAAAGCCACATCGGAGAAGTGTATGCCATTCTGATCGCCATGTTACAGAAAGGATATGGAGGCTTTGAAAGAGAGTAAAAGATTTTGTCAGGATGTTGCCTGGGTTGGAGTATATTAGCTATAAGGAACAAACTTGAATTGTTTTTGCTCAGACGTCAGAGGCTGTGGTGATCGAAGTGCATAGAAATTACCAGACAAATGGTTCGGGTGGATAGACAGAGTCTTGCTGCCTGACCTGCTGTGCTTTTCCAGCACCACTCTAATCTAGACTCTGATCTCCAGCACCTGCAGTCCTCACTTTTGCCTGATAATATTAAGTACCAGGTTTAAGGTGAGAGGGAGAAGATTTAAAAGATATGTGCAATGCTAGTTTTTGCATGGAGACCATGAGATGTCTGGAAATCATTGCCAGGGACACTGGTAGAAGCTGATGCAATAGACGAACAGGTAGGGAATAGAGGGATATGGACAATATTCAGGCAGGTGGGAGTAGTTTAGAATGTCATCATGGTCGGTACAGATATGGTGGTCCAAAGGACCTGCTCCTGTGCTGTACTGTTTTATATTCTGTATAATGCAGCCAGGCAGGCCCATTATTGATCAGTAACTCCCTCTATCATATTTCGTCTGTCACAACCAGACAGTAGCAGGTCCACTGCCTCCTCCTCTTCCTCCTCCTCCTGCATCCCTCCATACTCATTCACACTCACAGTCACACATACTCGCACACAAAAACACAATCGCACTCATTCACAGACCACAAACACACACACACAAACAAACAAAAACGCAAGGAATTTCAGTGAGGCTATGGTTCTATCCAGGAAAGGAGCTGGGTAAGAGCATTCTTTTTTTATATCATTATTGCTCAAGCATTACAATTGTCTTACTTTGTGCTTGGTTTGGCCACCTCAGAAAAGAATTTTTCCCCAGTGTGGTTGCTTGTTTAAACAGCAGTTAATCGGGATGATCTGAAGTGAGTGCAATCTGAGTGTTATAACTGAACCGGTTTGACCTTGATCCAGTGTTGAATCAATGTATGTGTGTACTTGTTGTTGAGTCTAGCTGGGAGTGCTTCAGTGATCTTTTACACAAACTGCCATTTTAATTCCAACAACAAGAATACCTATGGTAGTTTGATACACTTTGTTTTGAGAACAATGTTTAAACAGCACATCCACAACCCTGAGTGTGATGGAATTTTCCACAATATTACCAACGCCTGACTCATGAACTGGACAAAAACTCAGTTTCCACGGGATTGAGCATTCAAACACTCTGTGGCAATCAGTGCTCCTGTCTGGATTAGGACCCGGAGGGTGATTGGAAGGTATTCCTTGGTAAACCTCCCCAGGTTGAAGAATCTGACAGCTTCCCAGGATCTTCCTCACTACCCTGCCCAAAGCTCCTCGTGCGTGCTAAAATCTGTCTTTATATACATACATAGTCGCTACAGCAGTTTGATTCTGTAGAGTAGCATATGAAAAAACAAACAAACTCAAGAGTTCTTACTTATACAAAGCTATATTTACATTTATTTGAGGTACCGGGAAGGTCAAATAATTGAACAGACACTCAATTAACTTCAGCAGGAAGACCTTAGACGGCCTTCCTTGTCCACTGTACCTTGGCAGCAGCAGACCCAAGCTTCAGCGCGTCCTTCAGCATGTAGTCCTAGAGCTTGGATTGTGCTAGTCTGCAACACTCAGTCGAAGACAATTCCTTGATCTGGAAGACCAACAAGCTTTGGGCAAACCAAAGAGCATCTTTTGCTGAGTTGAACCCGTGAAATGATCATCTTGAGAATATCTTTCATCAACGGCTGCTTGATTCCTCCCACCCAACCCCTACAAATAAACTGCAATTGTATGCCTTTCTGTTAACCTTTCCATCTGGAAAATGACCTTATTCCCAGTGTCCAATTCCTCCTTTCTCACTTGATAAATGACCCCTTCTGTGGTCTGCAGTTCCTCAATATAGATATTCAATCAATTTTCAGACTTAAGAGGAGAAGAGGAGGTGTTAATGAAACTGGATGGGTAACTCTGAAGCCCAGTGATCTGAAGACATGAGTTCAAATCCCATATGGCAAACTGCAGAAACCATTTATAAATTTGAAATATAATTGTGACCATGAAACTATCATGAATACTTGTAAAGACCCATCGAGTGCCCTTTTAGGGAAGGTGATCTGTCACCCTCACTCAGTTTGGCTTACACAGTAATGTGGTTAGCAAATGGCTAGCACTGCTGCCTCACTGCGCCAGGAATCCAGTAACAGTCAGTGTGGACTCTGCACGTTCTCCCCGTGTCTGTGTGGGTTTCCTCTGGGTGCTCTGGTTTCCTCCCACAATCCAAAGCTGTACAGGTTAGGTGGATTGACCATGCGAAATTGTGTAGTGTGCAGGTGAGTTGGGTTAACTCTGGTAAATGTGGGGGTTACAGGAATAAGGTGGGGTGCCCTTCAGATAGTCTTTGCAGATTTGATGGGCTGACTGGCCTCTATCCGCACTATAAGGCTTCTATGAACTTCTGACTCTTAACCCTCTCTGAAATACGGTAGCAAAGGCAATCAATGCTAATCTTGTCAACACCTCCCACATCCCATGACAGAATTAAAAATGAGACCATGTATTTGTAATGTCATACAGTTGTGGGAAGAGTCTGGGTAATGGGAGAGACTTGAGGCGGGGTGAAATAGGAGCAGAGTGGACCACGTTTGGCGATGGGTTATGCCACCCCGTGTGTATATGGTGGAGTTCAGTTTCTTGAGATCGACATAAAGGATGGAGGAAACTTGGGTGCAAGTCTGTTCAAATTTCCTTGCTGCTTTGTAGCTCTCCAAGTGCCTCTTGGCTCTATCCGGGCTAAATTTCCTGCAGATCAAAATTGGTGTAAAATTGTAGCCACAACGGTAAGAAACAGTCTCAGGGTTTATTGTAATTGTAGTTTGAGGATGAGGAGAGACTAGAATGAAGATTGAAGTGGATAGAGTCACACTGAAATAAGTCACTATGGTTGTCTCTTTAGGACAAAAGTGGAAGATCTAATACAGAAGGAAGTTAAAGTTTGGAGTGAGACAGAAATAATTCTATGAAGATGGACATGTCCACAACAAGGTTGTAACAAGGGAAGAAACATAATGGGACTTTATATTCTGTCCATGCTCCTGCCTGCCTCAGAGACCGAGAGAGAATGTTAAAATCTCTGGCAAAATATATAGAGGGCTTTGAAATCTCAATGCTGAGATGCATACTTAAAACCAAAACATAAATGAAAATGTGCTTGAAATTGTGACAGCAAAAAGAACTTTAAAAAAACTGCATCTGAGCTGCAAAGGCACCTCTGCAGGGTACTGTGAAGATCAGCAGAAAGGGGGTTCGACTTGGGTGAAGTCGTAGGATGACATCTAAGTGATTGCAGACTGGAGGGGAGGGCTGGTCTCTCAAATTTGTTTGAGGTTTTTGAGGAAGTGACAAAGATGATTGATTTAGATCAGACAATGGATGTTGTCTATACTGACTTTACTGAAGAACTTGATGAGGTCCCTCATGGTAGGATGTTAACAGAAGATTAAATTACGTGGGATCCATGCTGAGTTGGTGACTTGGATATAAATTGACTCGGTAATAGAGAACAAAGGGTAGTTATGACCAGAATCAAGAGTGGAAAAGCACAGCAGGTCAGGCAACATCCGAGGAGCAGTTGAATCAACATTTCAGGCATTAGCCCGTCATCAGGAATGAGGTTTGTGGGCTGGGGACTGAGAGATAAATGGGATGGGGGTGCGGCTGGGGGATGGTAGCTGAGGAGGCAATAGGTGGATGAAGGTGGGGAAGAAGGTGATAGGTCAGAGGGGGGAGTGATGGACAGGTCCAGAGGGTGGTGCCGAGTTGGGGGCTTGGGAAATGAGGAAGCTGTTGAAATCCACATTTATCCCATGTGATTGCAGGAACCCAAGGCGGAATATGAGGTGTTCTTCCTCCAGGCTTCAGGTGGTAACTGTTTGTTGGTGGTAGTTATAACCAGTAATGTGAGGAACTAGATAATGAAGTCAGCATGGCTAAGGGGAAGAGTAAGCAGGGAGCAGATGATGAGCACAAAAGGACAGGTGGTCTGAGGTGCATTTGTTTTAATGCAGTCCTTGTAGTCGGTAAAGCAGATGAACCTGGGGCTTGGATTAGTATCTTGGAGTATGATATTATTGCTATTACTGAGACTTGTTTGAGGGAAGGATATGATTGGCAACTAAATATCCCAGGATATAGATGCTTCAGGCGGGATAGAGAGGGAGGTAAAAGGGGTGAAGGATTTACATTACTGGTCAGAGAGGATATCACAGCTGTGCTGAAGGAGAGCACCATGGAGGACTCGAGCAGTAAGGCATTATGGGCAGAGCTCAGAAATAGGAGGAGAAAGTGAGGACAGCAGAAGCTGGAGATCAGATCTGAAAATGTGTTGCTGGAAAAGCGCAGCAGGTCAGGCAGCATCCAAGGAACAGGAGAATCGACGTTTCGGGCATAAGCCCTTCTTCAGGAATGAAGAAGGGCTTATCCCGAAACGTCGATTCTCCTGTTCCTTGGATGCTGCCTGACCTGCTGCGCTTTTCCAGCAACACATTTTCAGCTCAGAGCTCAGAAATAGGAAGGGTGAATGTTGGGGCTGTACTACAGGTCTCCCAACAGCAAGCATGAGATAGAGATACAAATCTGTAAGCAGATTGTGGAAAGATGTAGGAGTAACAGGGAGGTGGTGGTGAAGGGAGATTTTAATTTTCCCAAAATTGACTGGGATTCACTTAGTGTTAGGGGTTTAGATGGAGCAGAATTTGTAAAGAGCATCCAGGGGGGGTTTCTAGAGCAAAATGTAAAATAGTCCGACTCGGGAAGTGGCCATACTGGACCTGGTGTTGGGGAATGACCCCGGCCAGGTGGATGAAGTTTCAGTAAGGGATTACTGAAATAGTGATCACAAATCCATCAGTTTTGGAATACTCATGGAGAAAGACAAGAACGGTCCCAAAGGAAGAGTGCTAACTTGGGGGAAGTCCAACGATAGCAAAACTCAGCAAGAGCTGGGGAATGTGGAATGGCAGCTGTTTGAAGGTTATTCCACATTTGATATATGGGAGGCTTTTAAAGAGAGGTTGATTAAAGTGCAGGACAGACATGTCCTTGTGAAAATGAGGGATAGAAATGGCAAGATTAGGGAACCATGGATGACAGGTGAAGTTGTGAGACTAGCTAAGAGGAAAAAGGAAGCATATATAAGATCTAGGTGACTGAAAACAGACAAAGCTTTGGAAGAATATTGGGAATGCAGGACCAATCTGAAATAGAGTCATAGAGATGTACAGCATGGAAATAGACCCTTCAGTCCAACCCGTCCATGCCGACCAAATATCCCAACCCAATCTAGTCCCACCTGCCAGCACTTGGCCCATATCCCTCCAAACCCTTCCTATTCATATACCCATCCAAATGCCTCTTATATGTTGCAATTGTACCAGCCTCAACCACTTCCTCTGGCAGCTCATTCCATACGCGTACCACGCTCTGTGTGAAAAAGATACCCCATAGGTCTCTCCTATATTTTTCCCCTCTCACCCTAAACCTATGCCCTCTAGTTCTGGACTCCCCGACTCCAGGGAAAAGACTTTGCCTATTTACCCTATCCATGCCCCTCATAATTTTGTAAACCTCTATAAGGTCACCCCTCAGCCTCCAACGCTCCAGGGAAAACAGCCCCAGCCTGTTTAGCCTCTCCCTATAGCTCAAATCCTCCAACCCTGGCAACATCCTTGTAAATCTTTTCTGAACCCTTTCAAGTTTCACAACATCTTTCCGATAGAAAGGAGACCAGAATTGCACACAATATTCCAACAGTGGTCTAACCAATGTCCTGTACAGCCGCAACATGACCTCCCAACTCCTGTACTCAATACTCTGACCGATAAAGGGAAGCATATCAAACGCCTTCTTCACTATCCTATCCACCTGCGACTCCACTTTCAAGGAGCTATGAACCTGCACTTCAAAGTCTCTTTGTTCAGCAACACTCCCCAGGACCTTACCATTATGTGTGTAGCAGTGTCTGTGGATAGAGTCATACTGGACTCAACATAAACTCTGTTTCTTTCGCTACATGAGACCTTAGTTTCTCCAGCATTCCGTGTTTCTGATGTATTTCTACTGCCTTGGTTTAAAGTGCTCAGAGACCATTAGAGGCAAACAGGAATATATGTGAGTCAGAAAAGTATATCAGAGGTTGTAGAAACCCTTAGATAATATGTCTCAAAGATAGCTTTTCAGAGGGGAAAAAATATCTTGTTTAGAACTTTACTTTAAATGCTGATGGATATTTGATGCACTCTTTTCCCTCCTCAGCCAGCACAGCCAGAGCCCGTTTACTCAACTTTGTGTATTTCTGTTTAATCCCTCCCAACTATACCACGAAGAGGCAGATGTCAAACATTGTGCTCCTGACAAGTGAATCCAGTGTGAACCTAGTCTTGTCTGTAGCAGGGTCTCCTTTTACAGGGAGCAGTGTCTGAACAGAGCCTCTCTCCCCCCCAGGATCAAAGTATACCCAGATTCACTATTACAACATGAACAAAGAGCAGGGACTCTTATCCACCACCCCACATCTTTGCTCCAACATTATCAGCTAAACCAGTTCAGCAGTTGCACTTACTCTCCTCAAAGAAACCCTTTAAAATGTACTTCATCAGAGTTCTGGATCATCCATGGCTTGGTTTCACATTTTATTGTCTGATTATACTCCAACCTGAAATCTTAAAATCATGAAATAAATGCAGATTGTTGGCAAATTATAAAATCTGGCCGCCACTTTCAGAAAAGAATGTATGGAGTTTAGCTTCCTCCACCACAGACTCATTTTGTTTTTTGGGGAATAGGTTTCCCAAGTCACTGATGACCAGCAACTTCTGATTCCCATCAAATCTGTGAAAGGACAGATCGCTTGTTGGTTTAAAGCTTGGGTCTATGAAGTGATTTGTAGCTTTTACCTCTCATTTGGAGCTAACTTGGATCAGCAGTATTTCCCTGATAACTTCTGTCCAAAGTTCAAGCCAGTCAGTCCATCTCACAAACACTTGGGTCTCTAGGATTCACAGTACCATCCCACAGGGCAAGAAGCCACCCAGTAATGTTACCTTACTCCAAATAGCCAGCTTAATTTTACAAGCCTTAGTGACACTATAAGCATCCCAGATCCTTTAAAGAGTCTGGGATTTCTCGCGTCAAAATGTACATCTCCCCACTTCAGAATTGTGTTTGTTTCAGCTTCTCTGTTACAACTGAAATGAGAATGTATTAACTTTACAATTTCAATTGAAATTAAGTAATATATTTCAAGTAAATTACTGTGTCAAAAACAAAAACTATCAAGAGGTTTAATTCGAATCTGTAAGAATCTATTATCTTGGTGTTATTTATAACTTGTCAAGAATATCTAAGAGCATCGAAGAATATTTAAAGATATCTAAGAATAACTAAGCATATAGAGTCATAGAGTCCTATAAATCTACATAGAAATGCTCATAGGGCATTTTGAGGTCAAAAAAGATGTGATGTTAGGACTTTTGAAGAGCATTAAGTTGGATATGCCCCCAAAGCTTAATAGTATCCACCCCAGGTTATTCAGGGAAGGCAGGAGAGGAGATTGCGGGGGCCTTTCTACTTAGAGGGTATCACTCGAAACCTGCTGTCTATTCCTGTCATTAACCTCCTTTTCCTTGACCAGAGCCTCAATTTCTCTCATCATCCAATATTCCCTACACCTACCAGCCTTGCCCTTCACACTAATAGAAACATACTGATTCTAGACTCTCATTATCTCAGTTTTGAAGGCTTCCCTCTTTCCAACTGTCCCTTTCCCTGTGAATAGCATCTCCCAATCAAGACACTATGTTATGAAAGCATCCCCTTTGACAGCTCCCAAAACACCTCCTCTTTGAAGGTAGCTCACTGTTCAGTGATTTAGGCCCAACTCTGTGCTTGTCCCATCAAAGTCTGTTTTCCACTGTTTGATTATTATAACTCTGGATTGATCCGTGTCATTTTTCACTGTTATGATGCAAAGATCATTGTCCCCCAAACATTCCCCTACTGTCACTTGGCCCATCTCATTCCTAAGAACCAAGCCCAGCAGTGTCTCCTTATTGTTGCACCTGGTACATACTGCTGTAGGAAATTCTACTGAACATAATCGAGGAACATTTTCCACTCATTCTCCCCTTACACTAACAGTATCCCAGTCTATATTTTGATAGTTAAAGATCTTCAGTAATATTATTCTATGCTGGTTTTTCATTCTGTAATTATGTGCAGATTTGTTCCTCTTAATCCTTCCCACCAGCTGGTGGTTTATAAGTCACATTGATAAATGTAACTGTGCCCTTATTCCTGAACTCTAAACAAATCAATCCAGGCCTTGAACCCTCAGAGACATCCTCTTTTTCCAGTATTGCAGTGTTCTCTTAAACCAATAACACCACTCTAATTTTCTTCCAACTAGAGTCACAGAGATGTACAGCACGGAAACAGATCCTTCAGTCCAACCTGTCCATGCCGACCAAATATCCCAACCCAATCTAGTCCCACCTGCCAGCACCAAGCCCACATCCCTCCAAACCCTTCCTATTCATATATCCATCCAGATGCCTTTTAAATGTTGCAGTTGTATCAGCCTCAACCACTTCCTCTGGCAGTTCATTCCATACACGTACCACGCGTTGCATGAAAACGTTACCCCTTAGGTCCCTTTTATATCTTTCCCCTCTCACCCTAAACCTATGCCCTCTAGTTCTGGACTGCCGCACCCCATGGAAAAGACTTTGTCTATTTATCATATCCATGGCCCTCATTATTTTATAAACCTCTATAAGTTCACGCCTCAACCTCTGACGCTCCGGGTAAAACAGCCCCAGTCTCTCCCTGTAGCTGAAATCCTCCAACCCTGGCAACATCCTTGTAAATCTTTTCTGAATCCTTTCAAGTTTCACAACATCTTTCTGATAGGAAGGAGACCAGAATTACACGCAATATTCCAACAGTTGTCTAAGTTGAAACTTTATTGCTGGAACAGCACAGCAGGTCAGGCAGCATCCAGGGAACAGGAGATTCGACGTTTCGGGCACAGGCCCTTCTTCAGGAATAAATATTCTTGTTGTTCAGAAAAGATAAAGAACAGAGTATTGAGTACAGGAGTTGGGAGGTCATGTTGCAGCTGTACAGGAGCTGAAGAAGGGCCTGTGCCCGAAACGTCGAATCTCCTGTTCCCTGGATGCTGCCTGACCTGCTGTGCTGTTCCAGCAATAAAGTTTCAACTTTGATCTCCAGCATCTGCAGACCTCACTTTCTCCAACAGTTGTCTAACCACTGTCCTGTACAGCTGCAACATGACCTCCCAACTCCTGTACTCAATACTCTGTTCTTTATCTTTTCTGAACAACAAGAATATTTAACACCCAGTCATAGAGATAGACAACATGGAAACAGACTCTTCAGTCCAATTCATCTATGCCGACCAGATATCCTAAATTAATCCAGTCCCATTTACCAGCATTTGGCCCATATCCCTTTGACCACTTCCTATTCATATACCAATTGAGGTGCCTTTTAAATATTGTAATTGTATCAGCCTCCATCACTTCCTTTGACAGCTCATTCCATACATGGAACACCCTCTCCCATGAAACAATTACCCCTTAGGTCCCTTTTATATCTTTCCCCTCTCACCCTAAACATATGCCTTCTAGCTTTGGACTCCCTTATCCTGGGACTTTGGCTATTCACCCTATCTATGCCCCTCATGATTTTATAAACCTCTATAAGGTCATCCCTAAGCCTCCAACGCTCCAGGGAAAACAGCCCCAGCCTATTCAGCCTCTCCCTATAGCTCAAACCTGCTATCTTTGGGAACATCCTTGTAAATCCTTTATGAACCCTTTCAAGTTTCACAACATCCTTCTTATAGCAGGGAGACCAGAATTGCACATAGTGGCCTAACAAATGTCCTGTATAGACGCAACATGACCTCCTGAATCCTATACTCAATGGTCTGACCAATAAAGGAAAGCATACCAAACGCCTTCTTCACTATCCTATCTACCTGCGACTCCACTTTCAAGGAGCTATGAACTTGCACTTCAAGGTCTCTTTGTTCAGCAACACTCCCTAGGACCTTATCATTAAATGTATAATTCCTGTCCTGGTTTTCTTTTCCCAAAATGCAGCACCTCACATTTATCTAAATTAAATTGTGGGCGGCACGGTGGCACAGTGGTTAGCACTGCTGCCTCACAGCGCCAGAGACCCGGGTTCAATTCCCGCCTCAAGCAACTGACTGTGTGGAGTTTGCACGTTCTCCCCGTGTCTGCGTGGGTTTCCTCCGGGTGTTCCGGTTTCCTCCCACAGTCCAAAGATGTGCAGGTCAGGTGAATTGGCCATGCTAAATTGCCCATAGTGTTAGGTAAGGGGTAAATGTAGGGGTATGGGTGGGTTGCGCTTTGGCGGGGCGATGTGGACTTGATGGGCCGAAGGGCCTGTTTCCACACTGTAAGTAATCTAATCTAATCTAATCTAAACTCCATCTACCACTCCTCAGCCCAATGGCCCATCTGATCAAGGTCTGTGTACTCTGAGATAATCTTCTTCACTGTCCACTTGACCAATTTTGGTATCATCTACAAACTTACTAATCATACCTCCTATGTTCATTTATATAAATGATGAAAAGCTGTAGACCCAGCATCAATCCTTGTGGCACACACCACTGGTTACAGGCCTCCAGTCTGAAAAGCAACCCTCCACCACCACTCTATCTTCTACCTTCGAACCTGTTCTGTATCCATATGACTATTTAGAGAGTCATAAGGTCATAGAGTCCTACAGCACAGGGACAATCCCTTTGGCCCTAACTGGTCCACGTCGATCAAAATGTCTGTCCATGCTAACCACTTTTCCCTGCACTTAGCCCATATCCTTCTAATTCTTCCCTATCCATGTATTTGTCCAAATGCCTTTTAAATGTTGTTAATGTACCCGCCTCAACCACTTCCGCTGGCAGCTCATTCCATATGTATACCACCCTCTGGGTAAAAAAGGTTGCCCATCAGGTTCCCTTTTATTCTTTCCCCTCTAACCTTAAACTGATACCCTCTAGTCCTCAATTCCCCAACTCTGGGAAAAAGACTGAGTGCATTCACCCTGTCCATGCCTCTCATACCCTCTTTAAGGTTCCCCCTCAGTCTTCTATGCTCTAAAGAAAAAAGTCCTAGCTTGTCCAACCTCTCCCTATAACTCAGACCATTGAGTCCGGGCAACATCCATGTAAATTTCTTCTGCACTCTTTACAGTTTAGTAACATCCTCCCTATAACAAGGTGACCAGAACTGAAAACAATACTACAGGTGTGGCCTCTCCAATGTCCTGTACAACTGCAACATAACTTCCCAACTTCTATACTCAATGCCCTGACTGAAGGCCAGTGTGCCAAAACCCTCCTTCACTGTCCTGTCTACCTGTGACTCCACTTTCAGAGAACCGTGCACCTGAACTCCTAGATCCCTCTGTTCTACTACACTCCTTAAGGGCCTACCATTCACCATGAAACTTGATTTGACTTTCCAAAGTGCAAGACCTCACACTTATCTACATTAAACTCCACTTGCCATTTCCCCGCCCACTTTCCCAGCTGATCAAGGTCCGGCTACAATTTCTGACAACCTTCATCACTGTCCATGATACCACCTACTTTAGAGTAATCTGCAAACTTACTAATCATACCTTGTGCATTCTATCCAAATCATTGATATCGATAACAAACAAGAATAGACCCAGCACCGCCCCCTGAGGCACTCCACTAGTCACAGGTCTCCAGTCTGTCAAGCATCCTTCCACTATTACACCCTGCTTACTGTTGCCCACTATTTCTCCCTGTATTCTATGTGATTTAACCTTGCCGCCCAGTTTACCATGAGGAACCTTGTTGAACACCTTACTGAACGCCCACTACTTAGTCTTCAGCCATCCTCTTCATTACGTCTTCAAAAAGCCAGCCCTGTAATTCCTTGAACCAAGTCTCTGCTTTTGCCACAGCATCATTATTCCACGTGGTAACCTGTAACTCCTCAATCTGATCTAATACACACAGGAGAGGGGATTTACACCCAAAAGTTCACCCATTCTTATACCTGTTATTGACTTCCAAACTTGCTGCCAATCTCATTTACTTACCCATGAGCTCCCACATGCTTTATGCATAAAGAAGAAGCTTTCACCAAATCTAAGGATTATTCATGTACATTACATCCAGCATGTCAGCCAGGTAGGTATTGATGCAGATACTGTCATGTCAGATCATTTGATTAGATTCCCTACAGTGTGGAAATAGGCCCTTCGGTCCAACCAGTCCACACCGACACTCTGAAGACCATTTCCCTTTGACTAATGCACCTAATGCTAAGGACAATTTACCATGGCCAATTCACCTGACCTGCACATCTTTGGACTGCAGCACTGTAACACTAGGATTTGTAGCATCAGAGAATACGTCAGGAGTAAAGAATCACAAAACTACCATGTTCAAATGGTAACTCCTCTTTCTGTCCCAAAACACCCCGCATGCCTGTCCCACAATATCCTCACATATCCACTGGAGGTTGTCTGGCCTGCAATGTAGAACAAAGAACATAGAACAGTACAGCGCAGGAACAGACCCTTCGGCCCACAATATCTGTGCCAACCATAATGCCATTCTGAACTAACTGCATATTGTCTGTATCCTTCTATTCCCCGCCTATGTAAAAGCCCCTTAACATTACTCATGTGTCTTTACCACCTCTTCTACAGCACCTATCACCCTTAGAGTAAATAAAAACTTACCTCGTACAAGTCGTTTAAACTTTCCCCCTCTAACCTTACACCTTTGGGGCGGCATGGTGGCTCATTGATTAGCACTGCTGCCTCACAGCGCCAGGGCCCTAGGTACGATTGTGGCCTTGGGTAATTGTCGATGTAGAGTTTGCACGTTCTTGCTGGGTCTGTGTGAGTTTCCTCTGAGTCCTCCCAACTCCTGCCACAGTTCAAAGGTGTCCAGGTTAGGTGGATTGGCCATGCTAAATAGCCCACTGTGTCCAAGAATATACAGGCTTGGTACAATAGCCATAGTTAATGCAGGGTCATAGGAATGAAGTCAGGGGCTAGGTCTGGGTGGGATGCTCTGCAGAGGGTCAGTCCAGACTCGATGGGCCAATTGGCCTCCTTCCACACCACACCCCTTAATATTCAATATTTCCACCCTGGGAAAGAGACTCCAACTTTCTGGCTATTTGCGTGTAAAAGGGTGACTGGAAAGTGGGAAGTCTTCAAAAATGAGAGAGTGAGTCCAGAGTCAATATGTTTCTGTTAGTGTGAAGGTTAAGGCTGGTAGGTGTAGGGAATACTGGATAATGAGACAAATTGAGGCTCTGCTCAAGAAAAAGAGGAAGGCATATGTCAGATATAGTCAGCAGGGTTTGAGTGAATCCCTAGAAGAGTATAAGGGCTGTCGGAATATAATCAGGAGGGCAAAAAGGGAACATGAGATAGCTTTGGCAAGTAGGGTTAAGGAGAATTCAAAGAGATTCTACAAATTGTTACCTTCTCAAAGAATCCTAATAATTTCATTAATCTAATGAAACCATGCCGACTTATAATAGGCTCTGTCATTTTCCCAATAGCAGATGTTAAGCTAATTGGCTTATAGTTACCCAGTTTATCTTTTTTTTAAATACAGATGTTACACTGGCAGTTTTTCAGTTGTATGGAACTTATCCAGCATACTAGAATGTGTCTCATCAGGTCCAGTGGAGTTATCATTCTTTATTCCCATGAGATTCCCTACAGTGTGGCCTAACAAGTCCACACTGACTCTCTGAAGAGTAACCCATCCCCCTACTCCCTACTAATGCAACTACCACTATGGGCAATTTAAGCATGACCAATTCACCTGACCTGCACATCTTTGTGACTGTGGGAAGAAACCCACGCAGACACAGGGAGAATGTGCAAACGCCACACAGGCAGTTGCTCGAGGCTGGAATTGAACCCGGGTCCCTGGCACTGTTAGGGAGCAGTGCTAACCACTGAGCCACTGTGCCACCCCACTTCCCCTCACACTTTTTCTCTAATGGTAGTTATTGCTTGCTCTCTTCATTTTGGCCATAGATTATTGAGTAATTTTGGAAAGCTCTTTATGTTTTCTATTGTGAGGACTGATGTAAAGGATTTATTCGACTCCTCTGCTGTTTCCTTGTTCCTCATTTTTATTTCCCCTGTCCTGTTCTTTAAGCGACCTGTGGTCATTTTAGTCTCTCTCTTCCTTTTTATGTATATAAAGAACTTCTAACTTGACATTACCTACAAGTTTACTCTCGAATGTTCATTTTCTCCACCATTATTATTTTTGGGGTTTTTGTTTAGGTTTTAAAATATTCCTAATCCTCTGGCTTACCACCTGTCTTTGTCACATTTTACCATTCAATTTGTTGCTCACCTTAACTTTCCTAGTCAACCATTATTGGCTAATCCCCTTCCAATAATATATCATCGAAATATATGCTTGCTTGAGCTATGAATTATTTTTCTTAAATGTCTGCTGTAGTTCCTCAACCCTCTTTGCTCTTCCTTCCCTAGTCCACTCCAACTAGTTTGGTCCTCAATCCTTTATAGTTATTATTATTTAAACAGCAATGTTGTTTCTGACCAAAACCTTCTCAAACGGATGATTTGGAGATGTGATGGTTCCTATCCTGTTAGAGTCACTGTTTCCTAGGGATCACTTACTCTCATGTCATCTACTAAATTGCACCTCATTATTTTTCTGACGGCACGGTGGTATAGTGGTTAGCACTGCTGTCTCACAGCGCCAGAGACCCAGGTTCAATTCCCGCCTCAGGCAACTGCCTGTGTGGCGTTTGCACGTTCTCCCCGTGTCTGCGTGGGTTTCCTCCCACAGTCCAAAAGATGTGCATGCCAGGTGAATTGGTCATGCTTAAATTGCCCATAGTGGTAGGTGAAAGGGGAATGGGTCTAGGTGGGTTGCTCTTTGGAGGGTTGGTGTGGACTTGTTGGGACGAAGGGCCTGTTTCCACACTGTAAGTAATCTAATCTATACATCAACAGATTCAAAATATCCGAATTCCTGGTTGGATTCACATCACACCGTTCTAGGAAATGATCCCAAATACACCCCTTTGAATTCCTCCTCATGGCTTCCTCTGCCAATCTGACTATTCCAATCTAGATGAAGATTAACATTACCCACGATTAATGTACTGCCTTTGTTACAGTCCCTCATTCCTTCCCGATCTATTCTCTGTCCCACCATATAGCCGATAGACTACTTTCCATCTTCTTTCCCTTGTTATATCTAATCTTACACCCATATGGATACATACCTGTCGATTCATGACCTTTTCTTGCTTTTGCACTTGTCCCATCCTGTACCCACAATACTACCCATCACCCTTTCCTTTCAGCTCGTCCTTTGAAACAGTCAGATAGTCGTGAATATTTCCTTCTCAGCTTTGTAACCTTGTGTCTGTAATGGTTATAAGATCATACCAGCTAATCTATACTTGTGCCTTGGTTCATTTATTTTGTTCAGAGTACTAGGCATATTTTAATCATTTTGACCCTAACTATTGCTGGTTTTTCTATGTTTATTCATTCTGTCTTTTCCTGGCCCACTCTGGATTATCATTACCCAAATAGCTGCTCTGTAATGCTGCTGTATCCTCTTGCTTTGTAAACCAACAATTCTGATTTCCGAAACCCACTCACCACTTAGTTAAAAGCCCTAGTTTGTTTGGTTTACCAGGACACCGATCCCAGTACACCGCTAGTATGAAGCTGGTCCCACCAGAAGAATTCCGTTCTCCCCCAATGCTGGTGCCAGTGCCCCATGAAGTGAAACCCACTCCAACCACACCAATCTTTGAGCTGGGGTTCAGGTAGTAATCCAGAGATTATTACCTTAGAGGTCCTGCTTTTTCATTACGCTCCTAACTTTTCAAAATCTTTCAGCAGAATCTCCTTTCTAGTCTTGCCAATGTTTTTGGTACAAACGTGGATCACAATGTCTGGATCCCTCCCCTTTCCAGCCCAGAGTAAATGTCCTTAGCCCTGACTGGGTGGTGAGTACTCCTACTCAAGGCTGCAAAGAATGGTGCCTATTCATAGAATGCCTACAGTGTGGAAACAGGCCATTCGGTCCATTGAGTCCACACAAACGCTCTGAAAAGTACTCCACTCAGACCCACATATCCTTTAACCCCACATTCCCCATGGCTAACTCACCTTGCCTGCACATCCCTGGACACTATGGGCAACTTAGCATGACCAATCCACCTAACCTGCACATCTTTGGACTGTGGGAGGAAACCGGAGCACCCAGAGACACAGGGAGAATATGCAAAGTCCACACAGACAGTTTCCTGAGGTTGGAATTGAAGCCCCCAATTATAATGCTCCCCTATTTACAACTACATTTCTATTTCTTTCCCCCACTTGATTGGCTCCCTGTACTACGGTGGCCTGGTTAGCTTGTTCATCCTCCCTGGAGTCATCATTCTTGTCCACATAACCTGCAATGACCTTGTAATTGTTGGACATTTGTTAGGGCTGAGACCCCTCAAACACTACCCCCTTGGTCCTCACACCTGCCATCACACCATCCTGTCCCTCATGTGGAAATGTGTGAGGTGACTCTGTTTGGAAGGAGTAACAGGAATGCAGAGTACTGGGCTAATGGTAAGATTCTTTGCAATGCAGAATGAGCAGAGAGGTCTCGGTGTCCATGTACATAGATCCCTCAAAGTTGCCACCCAGGTTGGCAGGGTTGTTAAGGCGGCATGCAGTGTGTTAGCTTTTATTGGTAGAGTAACTGAGTTTCGGAGCCACGAGGTCATGCTGCAGCTGTACAAAATACTCATGCGGCCGCACTTGGAGTATTGCATACAATTCTGGTCACCACATTATAGCAAGGATGTGGAAGCTTTGGAAAGGGTTCAGAGGAGATTTACTAGGATGTTGCCTGGTATGGAGGGAAGGTCTTATGAGGAAAGGCTGAGAGACTTGAGGCTGTTTTCATTAGAGAGAAGAAGGTTGAGAGGTGACTTAATTGAGACATATAAGATAATCAGAGAGTTAGATAGAGTGGACAGGGAGACCCTTTTTCCTTGGATGGCGATAGCTAGCATGTGGGGACATAGCTTTAAATTGAGGGGTGATAGATATAGGACAGATGTCAGAAGTAGTTTCTTTACTAAGTGAGTGGGAGGGGTGTGGAACGCACTGCCTGCAACAGTAGCAGACTCACCAATGTTAAGGACATTTAAATGGTCATTAGATAAAAGTATTGGATGATAATGGAATAGTGTAGGTTAGATGTGCTTCAGATTGGTTCCACAGGTCAGCACAACATCAAAGGCTGAAGGGCCTGTACTGCGTTGTAGTGTTCTATGTGCTATGTTCTAATCACAGTCCAATTTTGACTTACATAATCTGAAAGATGTGACTGCCCTCTGGAGCAAAGTACCAAGATAACTTTCTCCTTCCCTGATTTGGCATCATGTCTGCAGCTCAGACTCCAGTTGAACTCAGATCTGAAATTTCTCAAACTCCAAACACTTGTTATGTATACATTCACTCTGGAGTACATTGGTGTCCAGCAGCTCCCACATGCTGCAGTAGCAATACATCACCTGCTGTACCATCACTATTGTATTTGGTTTAATTAATATAACCATTACTTGAGATTGCCCGGTCTTTACAGTTTACTGTAATAAAATTTCATTTTCTAAAAAGTTGCCAGTATCAATCTTGCACTTAACTCGCTATTTTTTTAAAAAAGGAGAGAAGACAAACACTGGAGCCTGACGCACAAAACTGAAGACCTGACTTTCTTTGTAAAGACTGAAAACATTCACCGATCCTGCTTGCCAAAAGACTTCATTCCCTGCACTGATGTCACGCAGTGATGTCACTCCTCTTACTGCGGGGAGATCTCTTAATCCACACCTTTAATCCTTTGTGTCATACTTCTCACTCTGGAGAGTTCATTTCTTGGAGTTAAGTCAGCTCTGTCTCACTTTGCACTTGGTTCCCACTTAAGGCAAATTCCTTCTTCAGCCACTTGGCCTTTGCCTCACTCCATTTGTGTGACCCTCACTGAGAATGCACTTGACGGACATTTCCACCCAAATCTCTTTACTCCTGCACACCTGCTCCGAGAGCTATGAAGTGCGAGCTTCTGTGAAAGCAGACCGAGCTGGTGAAAGGTGGAATCGCAAGGCTGAGGAGTTAGCAAGCAGTTAACCTTTGACAATTCTTCAAATGTGGAATGTATAAAGTACAAAACAATCACCCCATCTGCATACAGCAGTAAATAATGTGATTGAAACAAGAGTGAAACTCAAAAGGGAGACATGATAAAAGGAATTCAGTCCATTTTTCTATTTAAATTTAATTCCTTCCTTCTCAATTCTTCACTCACTCCAAAGTTTCTAGCTCGGCTGATCTGTATAGATTGGTTTGGGTTTGATTCTTAATCACAGGGATATTATTGTTGCTGGAATGTTAAATGGGTTCCAAATGACTGAACAGTTCGAGTGCACTGTTAAAGGCGAAATTTGATATACCCTTTGCTTTAGTCTCTCATATTCAGCAGAACAATCATTCTGAAATCCCTGGAATGACAGGTCTAACATATGAGGAATGGCTGAGGATACTGGGATTGTATTCGTTGGAGTTTAGAAGATTAAGGGGAGACTTAATAGAGACGTACAAAATAATACATGGCTTGGAAAAGGTGGATGCTAGGAAATTGTTTCAGTTAAACGAGGAGACTAGGACCCGTGGACACAGCCTTAGAATTAGAGGGGGTCATTTCAGAACAGAAATGCAGAGACATTTCTTCAGCCAGAGAGTGGTGGGCCTGTGGAATTCATTGCCACGGAGTGCAGTGGAAGCCGGGACGCTAAATGTCTTCAAGGCCGAGATTGATAGATTCTTGTTGTCTAGAGGAATTAAGGGCTACAGGGAGAACGCTGGTAAGTGGAGCTGAAATGCGCATCAGCCATGATTGAATGGCGGAGTGGACCCGATGGGCCGAATGGCCTTACTTCCACTCCTATGTCTTACGGTCTTA
>NC_057716.1:34014294-34020151 GCF_004010195.1 Chiloscyllium plagiosum | reverse complement strand
TTCAACAATACGGTCCCTCTCGTTTGTAAATACTGAAGAAAAGTACTCATTCAAGACCTCGCCTATCTCTTCCGACTCAATACACAGTCTCCCACTACTGTCCTTGATCGGACCTACCCTGTTCTAACTGATATCTCTTCCGACTCAATACACAGTCTCCCACTACTGTCCTTGATCGGACCTACCCTCGTTCTAACTGAAATAACTCCACAGAAGCCAGTATCCTGTCACCAAGTCACCCTTTATTTATACACGGACAGTCCTGAAACAGAACCTCAGACTCTTGCATAAGGAGTGCTCCTATAATCAAACAGGAACCAGGGCATTTTATTATCTCGTGAAGCCGTTTGATGTTTCTTTAAGCCTGCCTTCAAAAGTTTGGATGGCTCTTTTTGCCATTTGACTGCAGGAAGTTTTCAAGTTCCCTGCTGGTAAATGATGGCCCGTTAACCGTGATCAATACTTCCAGGCGTCCCGGTATTGTGAAAGATGTCTTTTGTTTTTGTGTTCGGCAAATGAATTCTATGCACGTCCAGGCACTTTGAGTGGGCGTCCACAATAACTATGAATATTGAGCCCCCATGAAAGGACTTGTATAATTGACATGTAACCAAGTACAGTGTTTACCCGGCCACTCTGACGAATGTGGGCTAGTCCCTGCTGGTAATTCTTGTCATGCTGGCACTGTGGGCACTGCCCCACTAAGGTAGTTATATCTTGTCTTGTTATAATGTCTTGCCAACATCTTTGTTTTGTAAAACTCTGGATGATTTTGGTAGAGTTCAGCCAGTATCTGGTGACGACTTTTACTGGGGACAATCACTCTTGCTGAATGTAATAATGTGCCCTTCTCCACTGTGATCTGGTCTCTGGGTCCAAAAATGTCTCAGTTCTGGTTGCGACAGCCCTTTGGTTTTTCCCATCACCACCAGCTCTCTCAGTTTTGCCAGGCTTGGATCTTTGTCCAAAGTCTGATATTGTCAGCTGTAACTGGTAATGCGCCCAGAAAATCTAAAACCATGACAGACTTTTCCAGCAGTGTTCCCACCGGCAGCGGATCACCAGCTCAATGCATCCCCATTTGCTACTTGGCTTCCCAGACGGTGTTCCAACTTGTAATATATGCACTTATACTGAATTGGGCCTGAAGCTGTAGATGACGCTGACTTGTCCTCTTAAAGTAGACCTAGCAGGAGTTTGTGCTTCATTATTATTAAGTTACATAGAACATAGAACATAGAGCAATACAGCGCAGAACAGTCCTTCGGCCCTCAATTATCAGCTTGTCCCCCTACACTATCCCATCATCATCCATGTGCTTATCCAAGGATTGTTTAAATCTCCCTAATGTGGCTGAGTTAACTACATTGGCAGGGAGGACATTCCACACCCTTACCACTCTCTGTGTATAGAACCTGCCTCTGACATCTGTTTTAAATCTATCACCCCTCAGTTTGTAGTTATGCCCCCTCGTACAAGCCGACATCATCATCCTAGGAAAAAGACTTTCACTGTCTACCCTATCTAATCCTCTGATCATCTTGTATGTCTCTATCAAATCCCCTCTTAGCCTTCTTCTTTCCAATGAGAACAGATCCAAGTCTCTCAGCCTTTTCTCATAAGGCCTTCCCTCCAGACCAGGCAACATCCTGGTAAATCTCCTCTGCACCTTCCCGAAATATGGCGACCAGAACTGTCCTCTGCACCTTCCCGAAATATGGCGACCAGAACTGTACACAATATTCCAAGTGTGGCCGCACTACCGTTTTGTATAGTTGCAGCATGATGTTGCGGCTCCGGAACTCAATCCCTCTACTAATGAAACCTAACATACCGTCTGCCATGTTAACAGCACTATCAACCTGGGTGGCAACTTTCAGGGATCTATGTACATGGACTCCAAGGTCCATCTGCACATCCATAAGGTATTGGCGGAACTTCCAAATATGACCACCAAACCTCCCTCCTGTATCTGGTAATACTTATGCTCTGCATTAGCCCAAGTCCTGCATGCATACACTAGATTAGATTACATTACATTACAGTGTGGAAACAGGTCCTTCGGCCCAACAAGTCCACACTGACCCACCGAAGCGCAACCCACCCATGCCCCTACATTTACCCCTTACCTAACACTACGGGCAATTTAGCATGGCCAATTCACTTGACCTGCACATCTTTGGACTGTGGGAGGAAACCGGAGCACCCGGAGGAAACCCACGCAGACACTGGGAGAATGTGCAAACTCCACACAGTCAGTCGCCTGAGTCGGGAATTGAACCCGGGTCTCAGGCGCTGTGAGGCAGCAGTGCTAACCACTGTGCCACCGTGCCGCCCCTACTGAGTGTTCCTTTCCATTGGGCCACCTAGGAGCTAAAATTATCCTGATGCCATATGGGGAGGCATGCAGCTGTCAATACCCATCTTGCCTGAGATCATAGTCTGCCAACACCTTAGAGGATGATACAAAGACAGAAGTTGCTGGAAAAGCTCAGTGGGTCTGACAGCATCTATGGAGAGAAATCAGAGTTAACATTTCAGATCCACTGAGCCTTTGTCAGAACAGGACTCTTCCTAATCTCCTTAGAGGTTAATTCCCTGAAAACTATGTCTTGGCTCCATGTCCATTTCCAAGGCTGACCCATTTTTGAGAGTTGATGCAAAGATGCCAGGATCGAGGCTGGGTTATGTTTGAAGTTTTCATAATAGTTGACCAGTCCAAGGAAAGACCTAAACTCTGGTACTGACTTGGGAGTCAGGGCACCTTTGATTGTCCTCACTTTGTCTTTCAATGTATGTAACCCGGCACTGTTGACTCTGTAACACAAGTAGGTCACTTGGGGTGCTTGGAACGCACATTTTCCATTCTAAGGCATACACCCACCAGGGAGAAACATCTAAGGACTATGTCCAAGTTCTCTAAGTACTCTTATTGCTCTTCCCTGTTATTGGCATATCCTCTAGGTAAAGAATGCCCTGGTATCGACCTTGTAAAATGTTCTCCATCATCCATTGAAAATTTGCACAAGCTGTCTCAGACATCAGTACAAACCCATATGGGTATTAACTGTGGCATATTCCTGAAAATCCTCATCTAACCACAATTGCAGGTACGCGTGGCTCATGTCTGGCTTTGTGAAGGACAGCACCCCTGCCAATTTTGTGTATAAATCCTGTGTGTGAGGGATTGGGTATCTATCCAGCAGTGAAAAGTGGTTTACCATTTGTTTAAAATCCCCACAAAGGTGAACCGATCCATTGGGCTTCACAATTAGTGATGGCCAGTGCTGCCCATTCCACTTTGGTTCAATAATTCCTTCTGATATCTGCCTCTACTTTTGCCCATAAGGCAAACGGCACTGGGTTGGCCTTGCATCGACCCTTGACCTGGAAAAACTTCTGGGTAGTTAATTAGGATTTCACTCAGGCAGGAATTTTCTAATCAAAAAATGTTGAGCCAATCAAGGTGAATCTTTGTAAACCAATTTCACCCCATCAAGCTTGGGCCTGAGTCTTCTCCTACAACCCCCCTGTGGTAATTGAAACAACTGCTTCTCACTTGAGGCCGGAACCGAATTTGTACCCTTAATCTGGAACGGTTCCCTGATATAGGTTCTCAGTCTAGCAGAGGTCTTGTACAAACTGAAAGGTTGGAGTCCAGACTGAATTTTGTTAAAGACTGGTTCTGAGATGACTGAAACTGTTGTACTGATATTGACCTCCATTAGAACTGGGTGACCATTTAACCAGATGTTTATTTTAATTGGTTCTGATTTGGATGTTGCTCAGCAATTTAGGTGTTCCAAACCAGATTTACCTGAGTTTTCTGGGATGTGTATTCTCCTGGATACTGGCCTATGAGTTCTCTTACTCAATTTAGGTCTAGGTCTCGGCTCTTTTACTGTCTCGGTTGTGCATGCCAGCTGGTTCCTGAAGAAAAGTTCAACCGTTTGGATGAAGCTCGGCTTTGTTTTGGTGTTTTGCTATTAGATGTCCTAGAATCCCTCTGACCAGGATAAGTCCTGTGTGAGGCAATGCAATCTCAAGTGGTGTTTCCCAAGCTCAGTCAGACTGGCAAGATGGCCACTTCCATCGGAATGCTCTGCAACTCAGATGCTCCACTTGCTGCATTTTCCAATGATATAGCCAGGTGTAGTGCCTGTCTGAAGTCCAGTTGGGCCACTTTGGTCATAGCTACCTCATTAATCCCACATACCAAACGGTCTCACAGCATCTCAGTCAGGGTTAACCCAAAATCACATGCCCCTGACAGTCATCTTAACCTTGTCAAAAATCCCGAGATAGATTCTCCTGGTTCTCAAATTGCTGAGCAAAACTGATAGCATCTCAGAATTAGAAGAGGCTTGGGGTCTTAATTTTCTTTAACTAAATCTGTCAACTCTTGAAAGATTTTAGCATCTGATACCTCAGCGAAAGTGAGGCTCCTAATAACTAAAAAAAAGCTGGAGAATTATTTGTTGCTTTTCATCTGCCCCAACATCATTTGCCCAGAAAAAATAACACATTCTTTCCACATACTGAGCCCAGTCTTTGATGGCAGGATTGAATAAATCAAGCTTCCCAAATAACAGCATGATGCCGGAAATGCTTACTCCAACTGAAAAACAACTGTAGCGAGTGAATTTCTTGAGGAGCGTACTTTTCTCTTGTCACCACTGAAATAATGCCACTGAGACCAATATCCCATCACCAAGTCACCCTTTATGTACACGTGGAAAGTCCTTGACACTGATCCAGCTAATTCAGAGCCAGCTCTCAGAGTGAACAGTACCTCTGACACTCCTGTTTCTATCTATCAACCAGGGCTCCCTGACTGAACCAAGCTGACAGCCCCAATTAGGGAACTCATATTCTGTGAGGTCCACCTAGCTGACCTCATTACAATAACTACACTAACAACAAGTCTTCTCAACTCTCATGTGTATTTCTAATTCCAGTTGTTCCTTACATGATTGGAAAGGCCTTTTAACATTATCATTCAATATCATCCATCCTTTCTTTCAACCTTGCCCTGTCCTTCAATTTCTTAGAATGGTAGAATGAGGCCATTCAGCCTATTATATCTGTGCTGGCACTTTGGATGAGCTATGCAATGAGTCCAACTTTTCCTTACATTGATTGGCAAGACCTTTCCTTCCATGTATTTTTTGACATCCCTTTTGAAGGTCATTTGTGAACCTGTGTCCAGTCCTTCACTCTCTGCTTCAGGTTGTGGTAAAGCTGTATTAGCTTTATTTTTATCATAATTGTATGATTGCAGGGACGACCAGCATAAATTGTCAAGAAAAGTTGAAGCAACTGATTATTCCTGCCCCTTTAAGATTGTTTCAATGAATCAATTTGTCAACAAAGTCTACACACGACAGTTTTGAAGAATGGTCACTTCACTGGATTCTTTTTTATGCACTTGTTGCTGTGGTTCTGTTCGCCTGGAAGTTTTTGTTGCAAACGTTTCGTCCCCTGGCTAGGCGACATCATCAGTGCTTGGGAGCCTCCTGCGAAGCGCTTCTTTGATGTTTCCTCCGGTGTTTATAGTGGTCTGTCCCTGCCGCTTCCGGTTGTCAGTTTCAGCTGTCCGCTGTAGTGGTTGGTATATTGGGTCCAGGTCGATGTGTTTGTTGATGGAGTTTGTGGATGAATGCCATGCCTCTAGGAATTCCCTGGCTGTTCTCTGTCTGGCTTGCCCTATGATAGTAGTGTTGCCCCAGTCAAATTTGTGTTCCGTGTTGTCTGCGTGTGTGGCTCCTAAGGATAGCTGGTCGTGTCGTTTCATGGCTAGTTGATGTTCATGGATGCGGATTGTTAGCTGTCTTCCTGTTTGTACTATATAGTGTTT
>NC_057716.1:34005280-34014010 GCF_004010195.1 Chiloscyllium plagiosum | reverse complement strand
GTGAATTCTCCGTTTGGTGTTCTCTGTACTATCACGTCTAGGAATGGGAGTTGGCTATCCTTTTCTTCTTCTCTCGTGAATTGGATTCCTGTGAGTGTGGCGTTGATGGTCCGGTGTGTTTTTTCTATTTCCGTGTTTTTAATGATTACAAACGTGTCATCGACATATCTGACCCAGAGTTTGTGTTGAATTTGTGGTAGGACTGTTTGTTCTAACCTTTGCATAACTGCCTCTGCTATGGGTCCCGAGATTGGTGTTCCCATGGGTGTTCCGTTGATTTGTTCGTATATCTGGTTGTTGAATGTGAAGTGTGTTGTGAGGCACAAGTCCAGTAGTTTGAGTATGCCGTCTTTGTTGATAGGTTCAGCGTCCTGGTTTCTTCTTTGTCTATGTGTATATTTCTGATGATGTCCAAGAATTCCTGTGTTGATTGTATAGGGTGTTTGAATCTGCTGATCAGGTGTTTCAGTTTCTGTTGTAGTTCTTTGGCCAGTTTGTATGATGGTGTCCCTGGTAGTGATACTCTGGGTCTGAGTGGGATGTCTGGTTTGTGTACTTTAGGTAATCCATAGAGTCTGGGGGTGTTGTTGCTTTCCGTTTTCATTCTTTGTAGGTCAGCTCTGGTTATCTGTCTGTTTTTTTGTAGATTCCTTAGTGTGTTATTTATCCTATTGGTGAGTTGTGGTGTGGGGTCAAGTTCCTTCATTTGGTAGTGTTGATATCTGCAAGTAGTTGTTGTGCTTTTTGGATGTAATCAGATTTATCTAGGATGACCGTCATTCTGCCTTTATCTGCTGGTAGTATGATTGTGTTCTTATCGTTTCCTAGTGATTTCAGTGCTTCCCTCTCCTTGGTGTTGAGGTTATGTGTTTGTCTTTTCCTTATTATCATAGGTACGACAGTTTGTCTCACTGTTTGTTGTGTCTCTTCTGTCAGTCCATTGTTCCTGAGTGTGCATTCTAGTGCTGCACTTGTGGGATGTGCGCATCGCTGACTGGCCAGCATTTATCGTCTGTCTTAATTGCCCGTTGAGAAAGTGTAGTGAGCTGCTTTCTTCAAATGTTGCAGGTTCAAAGTTTCAGTTGCTTTAGGTTGATCCAAAATGCCCTCAGTGAAGGAATTTCATGATTTTCACCCAGTGACAGTGGAATGGTGATAAATTTCCAAGTCAGGATGGTGAGTGGTTTGGAGGGTATTTTGCAGGTGGTGGTGTTCCCATGTATCTGCTGCCCTTGTCCTTCTAGATGGAAGTGGTTGTGAGTTTGGAAGATGTTGTCTGAGGATCTTTGGAGAATTTCTGCAGTGCATCTTGTACGTAGCACACACTGCTGCTAATGAATGTTGGTGGTGGAGGGAGTGGGTGTTTGTGGATGTACTGCTAATCAAGTGGGCTGCTTTGTCCTGGATAGTGTCACGTTTTTTGAGTGTTTTTGGAGCTGCACTTATTCAGGCAGGTGTACTGTATTCCACAAAACTCCTGAGTTGTGCCTCACAGATGGTGGACAAGCTTTGGGGAGTCAGGAGGTGAGTTCTTTGTTGCAGTATTCCAAGCCACTGACCTGCTCTTGCAGCCACTGTGTTTATGTGGCAAGTGCAGTTGAGTTTCTAATGGCAACCTCCAGGCTGTTGAAAGTGGAGGATTCAGTACACATAATTCAATTGAATATCAACCGACAGTAGATAGATTTATTTCTTATTCGAGATGGTCATTGTCTGGCATTTGTGTGGTGCTCATGTTGCTTGTCACATGTCAACCCAAGTGTGGATGATGTCCTTTTTTTTGCATTTGAACTTGGGCTGCTTTAGGATCTGAGGAGACACATATGGACTGGACTTCAGACAGGCACTACACCTGGCTATATCATTGGAAATTGCAGCAAAGTGGAGCGTATGAGTTCCAGGCCATTCTGATGGAAGTGGCAGTGATGTCCCGGAGCTGAGATGACTGACTTCCAACAACCATAATAATTTTCCTCTGTACTAGGTATAACTCCAGTCACCAGAGAGCTTGCCCCTGATACCCATTGATTCTAGTTGTGCTCGATGCCACTCTCAGTTGAATGTGACCTTGATGTCAAGCGCTGTCACTATCACCTCACCTCTGGAATTCAGCTCTTTTTTTTTTCCATTTTTGCACCAAGGCTGTAATGAGATCAGGAGTGTGTGGCCCTAATGGAACCCAAACTGGGTGTCACTGAGTAGGTTATTGTTGAGCTCGAGCTGTTTGATAGCATTGTTGGTGACACCTTCTATCACTTTGCTGATGATTGAGAGTAGACTGATGTGGTGGTAATTGGCTGGGTTGCTTTTATCCAGCATCTTGTGTACAAGACATAACTGAGCAATTGCCCACACTGTCGGGTAGATACCAGAGTTGTAGCTGTACTGTGGAAGAGTTTGGCTCGGGAAGCAGAAAATTCTGGAGGATATTATTGTTGGAATGTTGTAGGGGCCAATAGCCTTAGCACTATCCAGTGCATTCAATTTCTTGATATCACATGGAGTGAATTGAATTAGCTGAAGACTGACATCTATAATGCTGGCGACCAGTGGAGAAGGGGGATCATCCACTTGGCACGCCTGGCACTTCTTGCACTGAAGTGCTGGGCTCTTCCATCATTAAGGATGGGGTAGTTGTGGAGCTGCCTTCTTCAATGAGTTGTTTAATTGTCCACCTCCATTTGTGACTGGGTGTGGTAAAACTATAGAGCTTAGATCTGATCCGTTGGTTGTGGGGTCACTTAGCTCTGTCTATCACTTGCTGCTTATGCTGTTTGGCATGCAGGTAGTCCTGTTTGATAGGTTCACCAAGTTCACACCACATTTTTAGATCTGCCTTGTGCTGTTCCTGACAGGTCCCACCTGCACTCTCCGTTGAACCAGGATTGATTTACTGGCTAGATGGTAATGGTTGACTGGGGGATACACCAGGCCTTGAGGTTACAGATTGTGCCGGAGCACAATCCTGTTGGTGTTGATAGGCCACAGCGTTTCAAGGATGCCCAGTCTTGAGTTGCTAGTTCTGTTTGAAGTCTGTCCCATTTAGCACAGGATTGAAACCTGGATCCTCAGAAGTTTAGCTGAGTTTTTAGATTAATGGTCTAGCAATAATACCACTAGACTATCGCCTCCTCAAATATTAGCCATTAACTCAAAATATATTCTCTCCGTGGCTTCTGTCAATCTTGCTGCGTTTGTCCAGCATTTTCTGATTTTAATACTGACGGTAGAGATTCACTGATGTTACTGTTTTGGGGCCAGCTGATTCCTACTTGAAATTACTCCCTCTCAGGGAAAGTCGAAACTTATTGGCATTGCAACCTTCACAGAATTTGAAGTAAAATTTTAGATTCAAATGCCAATCACCCTTCAGGGTCAAATATTGGTTGTTCACTATTTCCTCACTGAAGGAAGTTTGTCGGATTTCAGCCGATGTGAAAGATGAGTGCTAGTTACTCATCGATAATCAGCAGAATGCTTCCTCAGTTTGCAGAAGCTTTTCTGCGTGACTTTACGATGAGGTGAACGTTGCACGCTAAGTTCTCCACAAAGGGGAAACTCTGATGCTGGTATCAGGCAATGGTATAGTTACACTGACTCTGATTGATCTGCCAAAGGTTCCCAGGTTCAAGCATGAATCCTGTGGGATGGGAAAGTCGCATTTGCTTCTCCCATATGGAAGAAAGTAAAGTTAGAAAGAGATAAAAACTAGGAGCGGAAGCCAGTTAAGTCTGACATCTGGCGAACGCTAAAATCTATTGTTGGGAATGTAGCAGCTGGGCATTTGGAAAACCGAAAAGCAGAAGTTTGAAAAGGAAGTTGCACTCGACAGTTCTGTTAGCTCGCTTCAAGTTGGGGGTGGGGGCTGCAGCTAGGATCAGAACTTGACTCTGCCATGAACAGTGGAGATCAACTTTGTCAATCTCCAGTTGAGGGGACTGAGGGTCATGTGTCCAGGTTTGTTGACATTGTACACGCCGAGCTGTGTGGAGGATACAAAGACGCTCAACATGGATATAACCAAGCTGAGTGAGCAGACAAGGAGAACGACAGCAAAATGTTCAAGACACTTCACCGGAGTGTGTGATCATACTTGAAGCAAGTTGTGTAATGAGGCCTGAGGACAAATGACCACATAGTCATTCAAGGAAGTTGATGTTAAGGAGCACCGTAAGGGAGAGAGAGCATGCTAATTAAAGCAGGGTGGTACGTGTATGGAATGAGCTGCCAGAGGAAGTGGTGGAGGCTGGTACAATTGCAACATTTAAAAGGCATTTATGAATAGGAAGGGTTTGGAGGGATATGGGCCGGGTGCTGGCAGGTGGGACTGGATTGGGTTGGGATATCTGGTCGGCATGGACGGATTGGACCGTAGGATCTGTTTCCATGCTGTACAGCTCTATGACTATGACTCTATAACCTCCAATGGCAGAGATTTATCACTATCTAATGGCCAAAACCTGAACTAAAGCAGCGGCAGATCGTATGTGATATGGACAAAAGTGAGATTATACCATTGGATTGCAAAGATAGATAAGCAGAATTGTTTAGAAAGGAGTGAGACTGGAAAATGCTGGTGTTCAGTGGAGTTTAGATATCCTTGAATATGCTGGAGTGTGTTATTAGGAATGTGCTAACTGCGCATTGAGAAACTCATGGTGTGATTCTGAGACCCTAACGGTAAACTTGCAGATAAAGCAAGCAATTAGGAAAAACCAATTAGGGTAGTGTGGATTGCAAAGATAGAGAAATAAGGATAAGGAAGTCTTGTAGAGAGCTTTGTTGCCATCTAGTCCTGCCACTGCTGTGAACAGTTTTACTCTGCCTATTCAGGAAGATATACTTACCTCAGAGGAGGTGCAATGGATGTGAATTTGGTTAATCCTGGAATAAGGCTGTACTGTGGACAGACCTTGATGAGCCTGGCCCCATACTCCTTGTATTTTATGCGAGACGGAGGTAATCTCACTGATGCGTACAAATCATTTGCAGGGTTGGCCGGCTAAGGTGGTGTTTAGTCTGGCAGTGGCGGTGAGAGCGGAATTTCAAGTCTCAGGAAAAGAGATTTACAAAGACTAAGACCAGGAGAAATTTTTTCATTTCAAGGTGTGTGCACATCTTTGGAATGGTCTGCCCAGAGTGCTGTAGATGCTCAGTCAGTGAGTGTGTTCAAGACTTGAGGGAATCGGGGATGTGGGGATCAAGTGAGCAACTGAAGCTTGTTGTGTGAAGGATTCAATGATGTCATGTACATCACTGGGCATAAGTAGCATAGTGTAGGTGGAGTTAGAACAATCTAGAACTCTGCACCAAACCAGACTGCAACATGGGCATGAACACATTAAGTAGATTGATTAGTCCGTGCCTCATGTAAGATCAGAGGCTGGTATATATAGGAATATTTTGAGTTAATGTACGATAAATAGCTCTATTTTGAAGCCGAAGCTGAAACACAGTTCTCGACTTTGCTTTCTCCTCAGCCAGTCTGTCTTGAACCCAAGCCCATTGTGTGACATCAAGCCACATGATAGAAAGCCAGTCTTGATTTCGCTGAATGTAGGAGCAGATTTGATGGGTCGAACAGTTGAAGTGATCTTGAATTGAGCTGAACTGTGTAGCAAAATGATACTGACTGAGCAATCATGTCTAAATGTCAAATGGCTGAGTCAGATCCCAGCTCATAGTCAACAAAATGACAAATCTGTTTTGTCACCAGTCTGTCTTGAACCCAAGCCCATTGTGTGACATCAAGCCACATGATAGAAAGCCAGTCTTGATTTCGCTGAATGTAGGAGCAGATTTGATGGGTCGAACAGTCGAAGTGATCTTGAATTGAGCTGAACTGTGTAGCAAAATGATACTGACTGAGCAATCATGTCTAAAACTGTGAACAGTTTTACTCTGCCTATTCAGGAAGATATACTTACCTCAGAGGAGGTGCAATGGATGTGAATTTGGTTAATCCTGGAATAAGGCTGTACTGTGGACAGACCTTGATGAGCCTGGCCCCATACTCCTTGTAAAACAAAATGACAAATCTGTTTTGTCATCTGCAAAAGAGCTTTGTCATTTTGTTGACTATGAGCTGGGATCTGACTCAGCCATTTGACTTTCAGACATGATTCTATCTCGCAGTGAATCTCCATGCCAAACAAACAGAAAACCAAGAAAATTGAATCTTGTTTGGATTAAATAACACCGCAGGAGTCTTTGACGTGTGAGATGAAAGGATGAATAGCTGCCTATAAACTTGCATCACACTGTGAGAATTGGTTAGTGTAGCCAACTCAATGTGTGTTTGTAAGGCTTGATCTGAGAAGCTTCTGTTTGTAGATGAGAAAAGGACAGTGAGTAACTATCAGTGATTGAATCTATATGTTATAGTGAGTTCCAAGAATTAGTGATCGATTGAATAACAGATACACACAGAATATTCAGTCAGGTACCTGTATTTAGTGGAGGACATGATATGTACATATTTTGATTTAAAATGTGTTTATAGATGCAACTTGGGAGCCAATAGAATACCACTTGCAAGTTCCCTATCAAGCCACTCACCATCCTGACTTGGAAATGTATCGGCATTCCTTCAACGCCTTTAGGTCAATATCCTGGAATTCCCTTCCTAATAGCATTTTGGGCCAACCTACAGGTTGACCTTGGGAATCAACCTAAGGAAAGTGTCAGGTCTGGACGGAGTCCCTGGCCATGCCCTTGGATCCCATGCGGACCAGGCGGCGGAAGTACATACTGACATCTTCAACCTCTCCCTCCTACAAGCCAAAGTCCCCACCTGCTTCAAGAAGACCACTATCATCCCCATATGTAAGGACACACATGCAGGGTGCCTTAGTGACTGCTGCCCAGTGGCTCTGACCTCCATAATCATGAAATGCTTCTAGAGGCTGGTCACAGCCCACATCGACTCTATCCTCCCAGCCTGCCTCAATCCCCTGCAATTTGCCTACTGACGTAACAGGTCAGCAACGGACACCACTTCCCTAGCCCTATCCCTGCAACATCTGGGCAACATAACATCTCCGTCAGACTCCTGCTCATTGACTACAGCTCCGCCTTCAACACCATTACCCCCTCCAGGCCGATCTCAAAACTCCGAGACCTAGGTCCTGGCTCTGCCCTCTGTAACTGGGTCCTCAGCTTCCTGACCCACAGACCACAATCAGTTAAGATAGACAACTGCACCTCCTCCATGGTAAGATCCAACACTGGAGCCCCCCCACCCCCCCAAGGAGTTCTCAACCCCCTGCTGTCATCCCTGTACAACCACAGCTGTATCACCACATTCTGAATGAATGCCATCTCCAAGTCTGCTCATGACACCACTATGGTAGGACAGATATCAAGTAACAAGATAGAAGTCTTGGTGACATGGTGCAATGATTAGGGCAGCACGGTGTCTCAGTGGTTAGCACTGCTGCCTCAAAGCACCAGGGACCCAGGTTCGATTCCAGCCTCGGGTGACTGTTTGTGTGGAGTTTGCACGTTCTCCCCGTGTCTGCATGGGTTTCCTCCGGGTGCTCCGGTTTCCTCCCACAGTCCAAAGATGTGCAGGTCAGGTGAGTTAGCCATGCTAAATTACCCATAGTGTTAGGTGCATTAGTCAGAGGGAAATGGATCTGGGTGGGTTACTCCTTGGACGGTCGGTGTGGACTGGTTGGGCTGGAGGGCCTGTTTCCATACTGTAGGTAATCTAATCTAATAACAGCCTCTCTCTCAATGTCGGCTAAACAAAGGAACTGATCATTGACTTCAGGAAGCAAGGAAGAGAACACCTCCCTATCTATGGCATTGGAGCGCAGGTGGAGAGGGTAGAGGACGTCAAGTTCCTAGGATTGATGATAACCGACAACCAGTCCTGGACCTCCCACATAGACGCGATGGTGAAGAAGGAACAACAACGCCTCCAGTGCAGGAAAGTTGGCATGTCCATAAGGACGCTGACCAACATTTACAGAAAGCAGGCTGTCCAGGTGCACAAAGGCCTGATACGGCAACTGTTCTGCCCTGAACCTTAAGAAACTACAGAACGTTGAGTGCAGACCAGTCCAGACCATCATGGAAGCCAACCTCCATGGACTCCATTTACACGTCTCATTGCCAAAGAAATGCTGCCGACATTATTAAAGACCCGCTGCACCCTGGTAATGCTCTCCTACAACCTCTTCTGTCAGGCAGAAGATACAGAAGCTTGAACACACGCACCAGCAGGTTCAAGAACAGCTTCTTCCCTGCTGTTATTAGGTTGATAAATGGACTGAATAACTTCAAATAATATTTGCACCTGTCAGGCAGGAAAGAGATGGCCGTGTGAGGGAACCGTGGTTGACGAGGGAGGTTGAATGTCTAGTAAAGAGGAAGAAGGAGGCTTACATAAGGTTGAGGAAACAAGGTTCAGACAGAGCGTTGGAGGGATACAGGATAGGCAGGAGGGAGCTGAACAAAGGGATTAGGAGAGCTAAGAGAGGGCATGAAAAATCTTTGGTGGTAGGATCAAAGAAAAATCTTTGGCAGTAGAAACATCATTCTCATGTTTCTCACATTTGCGTATGTGAGAAACATGAGAATGACGAGAACGAGGGTAGGTCCGATCAAGGACAGTAGTGGGAGACTGTGTATTGATTGGAAGAGATAGGAGAGGTCTTGAATGAGAACTTTTCTTCAGTATTTACAAATGAGAGGGACCGTATTGTTAAAGAGGAGAGTATGAAA
>NC_057716.1:33961048-34002365 GCF_004010195.1 Chiloscyllium plagiosum | reverse complement strand
GACTGGGGGAGAGAGGGGGGTTTGGGGACTTGAGGAGAGAGAGGGGTCGGGGACTTGAGGAGAGAGAGTGCTCTAGAGAAAGGGGGATTGGATTCTGGGGAATGAGGAAATCAATAAGATTGAGAGAGAAAGAGTGGGATGGGGGCATTGTAGATTCAGCAAGACTAGTACTTGGAAGATGTGGGAAGTCAGAAGGAGTGGGGTGTAGCCTTTGACCCCAGGTGCTTGGAGTACACTCCCAGCACAAAGTTAGACTCAGAAGAAAACTCATTCCACTCTTGTAAAATGAACAAAAAACACTGCTTTATGAGTGAAACAAAGAAAAAAAGAGCATATACTGAAGATCTGAAACAAAAAATTAAAATGGAGAAATCAACAAGTCTGGCAGCATCTGCGGACAGTAAACAGAGTTTACATTTTGGGTCTAGTGATCTGCAGGTGAAGGGATGGCTGGAAAATGGGAAGCCTTCTGAAATGAGACAACGGGAGTCCAGAGACAGTATATTCCTGTTAGGGTTTTAAAAAGGCTGGTAGGTATAGGGATTGCTGGATAACTAAAGAAATTGAGGTTTTGGTGTCACGTCAGTGATTATCAGTTACAGTTAGGGCTGTAGGCAATGTAAATGCTTCCTCTACCCTATTTTGTTAAACACTGAACACTGGCTTTGTTCAGATAGTAGACTGATCAAAGCATCTCACAGGGAGAAAGTGAGGACCACAGATGCTGGAGATCAGAGTTGAGATTGTGATGCTGGAAAAGCACAGCAGGTCAGGCAGCATTCGAGGAGTGGGAGAATTGACGTTTCGGGCATAAGCCCTTCTTCAGTAAAGCATCTCACTGGTCAAAATCAAATTTGATGATTTTACAGTTGTGTCTCTGTGTTGGGCTGAGATATCACTGCACTCTCAGCAGTGACGAGTTCTGTGTAGTGTTGTGAAGTCAGAGGCTGGACAGTTTGAGCACGATGCTCTGTATGGAATGTTACTGTCATGGATGGTGCAATAAGAAACATTGTTTAACTGTAACTAAGAAACTTGGCTCCAGCTGGGATTACACCTGAGAAAGGCAGACTCAACCAGTTTCTAACTCTCCTGCAGTCCTGCGATGGTGTTGAATGACTGATGCAGACACAGGAATGGCAGCCCTGGGGAATGTGCTTGCACAAGTATGGTCCGTCCTGAGGTCTGCATTAAAAGCTGCAGCTGTTCCAAGTCAGTTTGATCTTTTCATCCTGAGTCCCATTGTCAGGACATCCTTGACTGGCAGGTGTAGCCAGCACCTTGGTAGATTATTGGTTCAGAGTGCTGTCTGAGGATCTTGGGTGGATTTCTGTCGTGCAGTTTGTAGACAGTATATGCTGCTGCTACTGAGAGTCAGTGGTGGATGGAGGGAACGCTTGTGGTTATGGTCTCAATCAAGAAAGCTGCTTAGTCCTGGATGGTGCCCAGTTTCTGGAGTGTTGTTGGAGCTGGACCCATCCAGGCAAGTGGAGAACATTCCATCACACTCCTGACTTGGACTTTAGGGAATCAGGAGTTGAGTTACTCACTCTGAGTTACTCAGAGTTAACCTCCTCTTGTCGTCACTGTGTTTATGTGGCAATACAGTTAGGGCTGAGTTTCTGGTGAATGGTGACCCCCCAGGATGTTGATGGTGGGGGATTCAATGGTGAGGGTCCAGTGCTGAATAACGAAACACAGCTGTCAAGCCGTGACCTTCCACTGTCAAAAGTTTTTAAAAAACCAATAATCACAGAACAAAAAAACTCTGCTTTACGAGTGAAACAACAAAAAGGAGCATATACTGAAGATCTGAAACAAAAAATAAATTGCTGGAGAAATCAACAGGTCTGGCAGCATCTGCGGACAGTTAAACAGAGTTTACATTTTGGGTCTAGTGATCTGCAGGGGAAGGGATGGCTGGAAAATGGGAAGCCTTCAGAAATGAGACACAGACACAGAGAATCCAGACACAGTATATTCCTGTTAGGGTGAAAGGGAAAGCTGGTAGGTATAGGGAATGCTGGATGACTAAAGAAATTAAGGGTTTGGCTAAGAAAAAGAAGGAAGCATATGTCAGGTCCAGACAGGATAGATCGAGTGAATCCTTAGACGAGTATAAAGGCAGTAGGAGTATACTTAAGAAGGAAATCAGGAGGGCAAAAAGGGGACATGAGATAGCTTTGGCAAGTAGGGTTAAGGAGAATCCAAAGGGTTTTTGCAAACACATTAAGGACAAAAGGGTAACTATGGAGAGAATAGGGCCCCTCAAAGATCAGCAAAGCGGCTTTTGTGTGGAGCCACAGGAGATGGGGAAGATACTAAATGAGAATTTTGCATCAGAATTTACTGTGGAAAAGGACATGGAAGATATAGAATGTTAGGGAAATAGATGGTGACATCTTGCAAAGTGTCCATATTACAGAAGAGGAGGTGCTGGATGTCTTGAAGCTACTAAATGAGAATTTTGCATCAGAATTTACTGTGGAAAAGGACATGGAAGATATAGAATGTTAGGGAAATAGATGGTGACATCTTGCAAAATGTCCATATTACAGAAGAGGAGGTGCTGGATGTCTTGAAGCGCATAAAGGTGGATAAATCCCCAGGACCGGATCAGGTGTACCCTAGAACTCTGTGGGAAGCTATGGAAGTGATTGCTGGGCCCCTTGCTGAGATATTCGTATCATCGATAGTCACAGGTGAGGTGCTGGAATACTAGAGGTTGGCTAATATGGTGCCACTATTGTAGAAAGGTGGTAAGGAAAAGCCTGGGAACATAAGACTGGTGAGCCTGACGTTGGTGATGGGCAAGTTGTTGGAGGGAATTCTGAGGGACAGGATTTACACACATTTGGAAAAGCAAGGACTGATTAGGGATAGTCAACGTAGCTTTGCGCTTGGAAAATCGTGTCCCATGAACTTGATTCAGATTTTTGAAGAATTAACAAAGAGGATTGATGAGGGCAGAGAGGTGGACATGATCCAAATGGAATTCAGTAAGGCGTCCTCCAAGGTTCGCCATAGGAGACTGATTAGCAAGGTTAGATCGCATGGAATACAGGGAGAACTAGCCATTTGGATACAGAACTGGCTCAAAGGTGGTGGTGGAGATTTGTTTTTCAGACTGGAGGCCTGTGACCAGTGGAGTGCCACAAGGATTGGTGCTGGGTCCACTACTTTTTGTCATTTATATAAATGATTTGGATACGAGCATAGAAGGTATAGTTAGTAAGTTTGCAGATGACATCAAACTTGGAGGTGTAGTGGACAGCGAAGAAGGTTACCTCAGATTACAATGGGATCTTGATCAGATGGGCCAACGGGCTGAGGAGTGGCAGATGGAGTTTAATTTAGATAAATGTGAGGTGCTGCATTTTGGGAAAGCAAGTCATAGCAGGACTTAAACACTTAATAGTAAGGTCCTATGGAATATTGCTGAACAAAGAGACCTTGGGGTGCAGGTTCATAGCTCCTTGAAAGTGGAGTCGCAGGTAGATAGGATAGTGAAGAAGGCGTTTGGTATGCTTTCCTTTATTGATCAGAGCATTGAGTAGAGGGGTTGGGAGGTCATGTTGCGGCTGTACAGGACATTGGTTAGGCCGTTATTGGAATATTGTGTGCGATTTTGGTCTCCTTCCTATCGGAAGAATGTTGTGAAACTTGAAAGGGTTCAGAAAAGATTTACAAGGATGTTGCCAGGGTTGGAGGATTTGAGCTATAGGGAGAGGCTGAACAGGCTGGGGCTGTTTTCCGTGGAGTGTCGGAGGCTGAGGGGTGACCTTATAGAGGTTTATAAAATCATGAGGGGCATGGATAGGGTAAATAGGCAAAGTCTTTTCCCTGGGGTCGGGGAGTCCAGAGCTAGAGGGCATAGGTTTAGGGTGAGAGGGGAAAGATATAAAAGAGACCTAAGGGGAAACTTTTTCACACAGAGGGTGGTACGAGTATGGAATGAGCTGCCAGAGGAAGTGGTGGAGGCTGGTACAATTGCAACATTTAAGAGGCATCTGGATGGGTGTATGAATAGGAAGGGTTTGGAGGGATATGGGCTGGGTGCTGGCAGGTGGGACTGGGTTAGGTTGGGATATCTGGTCCACATGGATGAGTTGGACCAAAGGGTCTGTTTCTGCGCTGTAGATCTCTATGATTCAACAATTAGCTTTCTTTTTTCTCTCTCTCCACAGATGTTTTGAGACCTACTGAGCTTCACAAGTAACTGTGAAGAGAAAATGGCCACAGGTGAATGCAGTAGCTTTCTAACTACATTCTACACACCCTTTGGAAGATACCAATGATTGTGCATGTCGTTTGGCATTTCCATGACTCCAGAGGAGCATCAGCACAGACAACATGAGATAGTTAGTGATCTTCCTCAAGTGAAAGCCAGAGTGGATGATCTGCTTGTCAAATGGATGCAGAGCTGCACTGGGAGAAGCCGTTGCTGACCACGATCTGAATCTAATGTGACTGCTCAACGGAGCTTGACAGGTGAACTGGAAGATGAACCAGGGAAGAATTGCAAGATGACCAAAGTCAAATCTATCGGCCAGGTGCTGACTGCAAAATGTCTTTGCCCAGCTCCTGAGAAAATGTGAGCTGTAGCAGAGATGCAGTGATTAATTTTCAAGGAAGCTGTGCAATGATATGTTGGATATGTCAACTCTTAGTAAAGTTATTGCCGAATTTGTTATTGGAGTCTGAACCACTTACAACAACTCACAGCCAAGGGACTCACAGGGACTGGATGTCCATGGTGAAGATAAGGCGCTGGGGACCGGGGAAGCGAAAATCATGGAGGAGGTAGAGGACATGGGTGGTGTCCCGAATGTAGGTGGGGAGTTCTTGGACTAAGGAGGACAGGACCGTGTCAAAGTATGTGGAATAGTCCATCTTCCGCAGCTACACTGGCACCACCCCCACCTTTTCCTCCGCTACATCGATGACTGCATCGGCGCTGCCTCGTGCTCCCACGAGGAGGTTGAACAGTTCATCCACTTTACCAACACCTTCCACCCCGACCTCAAATTTACCCGGACCGTCTCAGACTCCTTCCAGGACTGCAGATGCTGGAGTATCAGAGTCGAGAGTGTGGTGCTGGAAAAACACAATAGGTCAGGCAGCATCTGAGGAGCAGGAGAATCAGGCATAAGCCCTTCATCAGGAATGAGGCCAATGTGGTAAAGACCCCAAGTATGTGTTGTACATAAAAAAGGACAAATCCAACCTGGCCAATTACAACCCCATCAATCTGCTTTTCATCATCAGTAAAGTGATGGAAAGTGTCAACAGTGCTATCAAGCAGCACCTGCTGAGCAATAACCTGCTCAGTGATGCCCAATGTGGGTTCTGCCAGGGCCACTCAGCTCCTGAGCTCATTACAGCATTGGTTCAAACATGGTCAAAAGCACTGAAATCCAGAGGTGTAGTGAGAGTGACTGTGACATCAAAACCACACTTGACTAAATGTGGCATCAAACAGCCAGAGCAAAACTGTAATTAAGGGAAGTTCTCCATGGGTTGGAGTCATACCTGCCACATAGGAAGATAGTTGAATTTGTTGGAAGTTAGCCTTCTCAGCTCTAGGGCATCTCTATAAGATTTCCTCAGAGTAGTGTCCTTGGCTCAACCATCTTCAGCTTCTTCATCAATGACCTTCCAGCCATCATAAGGCCAGAAGTGGGATGCTTGCTGATGACTGCACAATATTCAGCACCATTCAGAATTCCTCAAATACTGAAGCAGTTCCTACCCAAATGCAGCGAGACCCGCACAATCTCCAGATTTGGGCTGACAAGTGTCAAGTAACGTTCTTGCTGCACATGTGCCAGGAGCTGACCGTCTCCAACAAGAGATAATTTAACCATCACCCCTTGACATTCAATAGTATCACTATCACTGAATCAATATCAAATTCCTGAAGAAGGGCTCATGCCCGAAACGTCGATTCTCCTGCTCCTTGGATGCTGCCTGACCTGTTGCGCTTTTCCAGCAACACATTTTCAGCTCTGATCTCCAGCATCTGTAGTCCTCACTTTCTCCCAACAGATTCAAATTAGTTCTCAATCTGTGCATTTAGCGCATATTGTCCATTCCTTTTGGGGTATATCCTTTGGATGGAGGCAAAGACTTCCGTTTGTCGAACAGTGTCCATGTAGTGTTTGACTGAAGTCTGTAAGCTGTGTTGTTGGGTTGACCTCAGGATTCAGCGTGCTTGGTGCCAAACGGATATGTGTTTAGGAATGCCTCAGTTGTTGTTGCTGCTTGGCTGGGGTTTTTTTTCACATGCTCTTCTGGTTGTACTTTAGGCATCTCTAAACACTTGGACACCTTTAAACACAAGATATCTTGTAGAGTGTAGCTTGTAAAAGTCACAAAATGTGCGTACGTCGTCTTGGGTGGTGAGACAGGCCACACTTCACACCTCAATTGGAATGTCTAATAAACTTGTCGACGCTGCTGTAGTTGATCCAGAATCAAACACTGGCCAGTTCTCATTGTTTCAAATCGCAGTCCTTCGACAGACACAACATCTTTGAGTTTGTCCAAAAGTTCCTTTCATAAGGACTTAGTAATTACAGACTGATTCCATCAACCTCATTGTCTACTTTATTCACCTCTCCTGCACCCACAGCAGTGTTTATCTCTGTAGTTCACGCTACAATTTGATTCATAATATTTTCCTTTCTAAACTCGCTCTTATGACCCCCAATCAGTCCCCCATGGTCACCCCTCCCTCCAACGTTCTGAGCAAAGGTGTCTCACTTTATTCCAAAGCAAGCATGAGGGTCTTCGATTTTAACCCTTAGAAACTTCCTTTCTGAGATAAGGAGGGGATCACCCAAACGGGGGAGAAAAACCGGTGTATTATCTCCAAGGCATTGCCAGCCAGAGAGACACACAGACAAGGATGTTCTCTCAGTCACCTGGGTGTGCGAGAGATTTTCAGACTATATGTCTGGGTTAAAAGTGTTCCTCGGGACACAGCATAAACCATTGGTGCCCCTTGGACATGGGAAGGAGACTGGGACAGAGAGTCTGCTTCCCACTTACAAGATTTGACTATAAGATCGGAAATTTGCTGGGTAAGCTGCAAAGGATGGCTTTCCAAGGGGACTACCATCAACGTTACAGTGACTGATGAGGAATTTATTAATGAACATACTCACACCACAGTGATCCAGTGACCCAAAACAGGCTCAATCCAAAGTTAAAGAACCAAAAGAAAGACTGATTGATGCCAGTCATCAATGTTACCTCATGGGGTGGTCAGTGGGTTGGCCTTGTAGTCTGATCCTGAGCACTGATGGTATTTCACAATTTGGGACCACTCACAGAAGTTTGATACAAGGCCAGTCAGTCCAGCTTCACCATGATAAGATATCCTTGACAAGGTAAACCAGCGACACTTCAAGATCACCAAAAACAGACCTATAAGAAGGATGTTATTAAACTGGCAAGGTTGCAAAACTGATTTACCAGGATGTTACTGAGAGTGGAAGGTTTGAGTTATAAGGAGAGGCTGGATAGGCTGGAACCTTTTACCACGGACCGTAGGAGGTTGAGGGGTGACCTTCTAGAGGCTTATAAATCATGAGAGGCGTAGATAAGGTGAATAGCCAAGGTCTTTTCCCCAGGGTAAGGGAGTCCAAAACTAGAGGGCATAGGTTTAAGGTGAGAGGGAAAGATTTAAAAGGGACGCAAGAGGCATTTTCTTTTCACACAGAGGGTGATGCGTATATGGAATGAGCTGCCAAAGAACATAGAACATAGAAAAGTACAGCACAGAACAGGTCCTTCGACCCACGAGGATTGTGCCGAGGATTAATCCTAATCTAAAATATAATAACCTAACCTACGCACCCCTCAACTCACTGCTGTCCATGTGCATGTCCAGCAGTCGCTTAAGCTTATTCAACCTTTCTTCATAAGGCAAGCCCTCCAGTCCAGGCAGCATCCTGGTAAACCTTCTTTGCACCCTCTCCAAAGCCTCTGGATCTTTCCTGTAATAGGGCGACCAGAACTGGACACAATATTCCAAGTGTGGTCTCACCAGGGACTTGTAGAGCTGTAGCAAAACCTCGCAACTCTTAAAATCGATCCCCCTGTTAATGAAAGCCAAAACACCATATGCTTTCTCAACAACCCTTTCCACTTGGGTGGCAACTTTGAGGGATCTATGCACTTGAACACCAAGATCCCTCTGTTCCTCCACCCTGCCAAGAACCCTGTCTTTAATCCTATATTCAGCATTTGAGTTCGACTTTCCAAAATGCATCACTTCACATTTATCCAGGTTGAATTCTATCTGTCGTTTCTCAGCCCAGCTCTGCATCCTGTCTATGTTGCGCTGCAGCCTGCAATAGCCCTCAGTACCATCAACGGTACCTCCAACCTTTATGTCATCGGCAAATTTACTAACCCACCCCTCAACCTCCTCATCCAAGTCATTTATAAAACCTACAAAGAGCAGACGCCCAAGAACAGAGCACTGTGGGACCCCACTCAACACTGACCTCCAGGCAGAATACTTTCCATCTACAATACTCTCTGCCTTCTGTCAGCCAACCAATACTGAATCCAGACAGCCAAATCTCCCTGTATCCCATACCTCCTGACTTTATGAATGTGTCAGCCATGGGGAACCTTATCAAATGCCTTGCTGAAGTCCATCTGTACCACACCCACTGCCCGACTGTCGTCGACCTGTCTCATCACCTGCTCAAAGAACTCAAAGAAGTCAATGTAATTTGTGAGGCATGACCTGCCCCTCACAAAGACATGCTGACTGCCTTTAATCACTCTATGCTTTTTCAAATACTCATAAATCCTATACCTCAGAATTCTTTCCAAAACCTTGCTGGCCACAGACGTGAGACTGACTGGTCTGTAATTGCCAGGGATTTCCCTATTCCCCTTTTTGAAAAGAGGAACAACATTCACCTCCCTCAAATCCTCCGGTACAATTCCCATGGAGAGTGAGGAAGAAAAGATCTTTGCCAGAAGCTTAGCAACTTCCTTCCTTTCTCACTTCCCAGAGCAACCTAGGATAAGTCTGGTCTGGCCCTGGGTACTTATTAATCTAAATGTTTGCCAAAATTTCCATCACTGCAAATGTGTTGCTGGAAAAGCGCAGCAGTCAGGCAGCATCCAAGGATCAGGAGAATCGACGCCTCGGGTATGAGCCCTTCTTCAGGAAGGCAATCCCTGGCAATCCTGAAGAAGGGCTCATGCCTGAGGCGTCGATTCTCCTGCTCCTTGGATGCTGCCTGACCTGCTGCGCTTTTCCAGCAACACATTTTTCAGCTCTGATCTCCAGCATCTGCAATCCTCACTTTCTCCTACAAAATTTCCAGCACATCAACTTCATCAATTTGGATCTGTTCAAGCTCTTCAAAGTTCTCATTCACAGCAAGGTCCCTTTCCTTAGTGAAACCGAAGCAATAAACTCATTCAGGGCTTTCCCTATCTGCTCAGACTCCACACACCCTAAGCTGTCCCTGATCGGCCCTACCTTCTCCCTGATCATTTTCTTATTCCTCACATCTGAGTAAAATGCCTTTGGGTTCTCCCTAATCCTTTCTGCAAGCCTTTTTCATGCTCCCTCCTGGCTCTCCTCAGTCCATTTCTGAGTTCCTTTCTAGCCAGCCTATAATCCTCTAAAGCTGTGCTCGATCCTTGCTTCCTCCACCTTGCGTAAGCTGCCTCCTTCCTTTTGATGAGAAACTCCTCTGTTCTCGTCATCCAAGGCTCCTTAATCTTACCCCTTCTTATCTTTCTCAGAGGAACACGTTTATGCATCACTCGCAACAACTGCTCCTTAAACAGTCTCCGCATGTCTGCTGTGCCCTTTCTGTGGAACAATTGCTCCCAGTCTGTACTTCCCAACTCCTTGTCTGATAGGGTCATAATTTCCTTTCCCCAATTAAATATCTTCCCTGGGTAACTGCTGCTTTCCCTCTCCAAGGCTGTGGTAAATGTGAGGCAGTTGTGGTCACTGTCACCAAAGTGTTCTCCCACCACGAGATCTGACACCTGTCCTGGCTCATTGCCGAGCACCAAATCCAAAATGGCCTCTCCCCTCATCGGCCTGTCTAAATACTGCGTAAGGAAACCCTCCTAAACACACCTGACAAAAACGGCTCCATTCAAACCATCTGCACTAAGGAGGTTCCAGTCGATATTGGGAAAGTTGAAGTCACCCATAACAACAACCCTGCCACATCTGCATTTTTCCAAAGTCTGCCAGCCTATGAGTTCTTCAATCTCCCTACTGCTATTAGAGGGTCTGTAGAAAACCCCCAATGAGGTGGTTGCTCCCTTGCTGTTCCTAACTTCCACCCAGTAACTTCCACTTCTGACTCAGTAGACAAACCTTCCACAACAACCTTCATTTCTGTAGCTGTGATGCACTCTCTGATTAGCAATGCTACACCCCCTCCTCTTTTTCCACCCTCCCAGTTCTTTTTAAATGTTCTAAACCGCGGAACAACCGCAACCATTCCTGCCCCATGTCTCTGTTATGGCCGCAACACATTATAGCCCCAAGAATTGATCCATGCTCTAAGTTCATCAGTCTTATTTCTGCTTTGACAAAGGGCCAGTTAGACTCGAAACATCAGCTCTTTTCTCTCCTTACAGATGCTGCCAGACCTGCTGAGATTTTCCAGCATTTTCTCTTTTGGTTTCAGATTACAGCATCCGCAGTAATTTGCTTTTACTCTTATTTCTGACACTCCTTGTGTTAAAGCAGACACACTTTAACCAATCCCTTTGTTTCATCACGTGAAAAACCTTCCCGATAGATTCACTACATCCTGTCATTGTCCCATCTGCAACTGCCCCCCTCTCAGGTTCCCACTCCCCCTGCCAAACTAGTTTAAACCCTCCCAAACCACACGAGCAAATCTCCCACCCTGGACATTTGTGCCCCTCGAATTCAGGTGCAACCCGTCCTTCATGTACAGGTTCCCACCTTCCCCAGAAGGCATTCCAATAGTATGGGTATCTGAAGCCCTCCCTCCTGCACCAGCCTTGCAGCCACGTGTTAAGACGCATTCGCTGACTGTTCCTCACCTCACTATCTCGTAGTACCAGTAGCAAACCCGAGATCACTACTCTACTCGTCCTGCTCTTCAGCTTCCAACCTAACTCTCTGTAGTCACTTTTCAGATCCTCAGTCCCTTTCCTGGCTATATCGTTGGTGCTAATATGTATCATGATTTCTGGCTGCTCCCCTTCCCCCTTCAGAATCCTGTAAACATGTCCAGACCCTGGCACCTCATACCTTCTGGGAGTCCCGTTCCTGACCACAAAGTCTCCTGTCAATCCATCTAACGATTGAGTCCCCTACCAGTAGTGCTTTTCTATTTTCCCCCCTTCTCTTCTGAGCCACAGTGCCAGGCTCAGAGCCAGAGACCTGACAACTATGGCTTTCCCCTGGTAGGCCGTCCCCACCAGCAGTATCCAAAATGGTATACTTTTTGCTGAGGGGAACGGCCACAGGGGATCCCTGCTCTGACCGTCAGTTCCCTTTCCTCCTCCTGACTGGAATCCAGCTGTCCTTATCCTGTGTCTAAGGAGTGACCACCTCCCTGTACATCCTCTCAATTACTCCCTCAGCCTCCCGGATGATCCGCAGTTCATCCAGCTCCAGCTCCAGTTCCCTAACTCGGTTTTCGAGGAGTTGGGTGCACTTCCCGCAGATGTGGACGGCAGAGACATCAGCCCTATCAGCCTTACCCAGCTAATCTGAAAGCCCACACAGGACTAAACAACAAAGAGAAGAAAAGGAAACAAAATGAGAAAACCTGAAAACTTAACCGAGTTTAGAGACTCTTAGTAAGGTAGAGGAGGTAGGTGGGATGGAGGCCCTACAGTGTAGGGTCTCAGGTTTAGATCTCACCCACTTAAAAACCTCCCGGCAGCCCTCGCTTCTCTCCGCCCTCTCTCCTCACCGCTCTGTTCAAAATGGGAAGTGGAGAGGTGGATACAATTACAACATTATTAATGATATAGAAAATGGTAGTAGTAATAACATTAGCAAATTTGCTGATGATACTAAGCTGGGTGGCAGGGTGAAATGTGAGGAGGATGTTAGGAGATTACAGGGTGACCTGGACAGGTTAGGTGAGTGGTCAGATGCATGGCAGATGCAGTTTAATGTGGATAAATGTATGGTTATCCACTCTCCTGGGAACTTGTCGCTCTCCACCCTCTCAACCTCAGCTCTGTTGATGTGGATGGAGACGTGTACTCCTCCTTTCTTCCTGAAGTCAAAGGTCAGTTCTTTAGTTTTGCTGACATTGATTGAGAGGGTGTTCTCAATGCACCCCCATGTCACCAAGCCCTCTATCTCCTTTCTGTATTTATTGTGAACAGCTGGGGACCAAGCACTGAGCCTTGTGGTACCCCATAAGTCAAAGTCAGCCATCATGACAATGACCCATTCATTCCTACTCTGTTTCTGTCAGCCAATCATTAATCTGTGCCAGGACATTACCTCCCATCTCCCAGATGCTTTAATTTTTGAACTAGTCTCTTTTGCTGGGAGCCTTTATCAAAAGCCTCTTGAAAATCTAAATTTATTACATCCACTGACTCCCCTCTATCAAATACGGGGTAGACCATTTAGGACAGAGATGAGGAGAAACTTCTTCACCCAGAGAGTGGTGGCTGTGTGGAATGCTCTGCCCCAGAGGGCAGTGGAGGCCCAGTCTCTGGATTCATTTAAGAAAGAGTTGGATAGAGCTCTCAAGGATTGTGGAATCAAGGGTTATGGAGCTACAGCAGGAACAGGATATTAATTAGGAATGATCAGCCATGATCATATTGAATGGTGGTGCAGGCTCGAAGGGCAGAATGGCCTACTCCTGCACCTATTGTCTATTGTCTATTTAAGGTACATAGATAGGAAAGGCTTACTGGGAGATGGGCCAAGCACAGGCAAATAGGACTAGCTCAGTTGAGGAAACCTAGTCAGCACCGGTGGGTTGAGCTGAAGGGTCTATTTCCATGCTGTATGACTCAATGACTCCGTTCAAGATCTTGGTGTGAGCTCCAGGGATCTCAAAGGAGATTGAGGGTCTCAGAGTTGACTGTCAAATCTGTTTCTCACAGGTCTGAGCAAAAAGAGCCACTAAACTCTACCGCCTTACTCACGGGAGCATGGCAACAAGGGACAGGAGCCGACATATTGTTTGGCTGATTGCCTTAGCTTATTGCTGTTGACTGTTTCTCACAGGGAATGGAAGCAAAATGAAGTGGACGCAACCAGCAGAGGAGCATTCAGCATCAGACGTTCACGACACGTGACTGCCCAGATGTGGTGGTATCCAACAGTGGACCTCAGTCTGCTGGCAAGACTTTCCGCCTGTTTGCCGACCCTGCCAAATTTAATGGTAATCTGCTGGCTGGCATTCCCATGGAATGCGGAGTCAAGATGGCTGAACTCCATTTGAAGCAAAAGGCTTGCTTGTTGTGCAGTCTTAGTAATTGCGTATCCAACCCCATTCCAGTGGGGCTTATCATCCCTGGAACTGTTGATGTGGGGGGGGGTGCTGCAGACTCAACTCCTGACCCTATCAAAAAGGTTGACTCCAGAGCTCTATAAAAATGTTTGCCATGTGATGACCAGAGGTCAGAACCTTGGAGTACTGTGGACATTTTTAACTTGCAATTCCAAACTGTGTATTTTAAAAGAGGGCTGATACATCCATAAACGTTTGTAAATTATATGGCTGGCTGGAGAGAGAGATAGAGAGAGGGAGAGAGAGAGAGAGAGAGAGAGAGAGAGACCCATGGAATATGATGCGAAGGGAATTTCCAAGGAAGACCCTTTAAGATGGGGGGAGTCATATTAGACTAGACTCTAATCTCTTACAACTACAAAAATATTGGTCTGATGGCCCGCTGCTCAACAGCAAGCTAGCCCCAATCTGCAGACACATTCACAGTGTTCTAGCTGTGGTTCAACTAGCCGTTTCAGTAAAACCTCCCTATTTTTATTGTCCACTTGTTTTGAAATAGAGACCAATACTCTAATCGCCTTCTCTATAATTTATTGAACTTGGATGCTAGTTTTTGTGATTCATCGACCAGGACTCCCATATCACCCTCTTCTTTACCTTTTGGCAGTCTTTCTCCATTTAAATAATATTCGGCTTCTCTATTCTTCCCGTCAAAGTGCATAACTTCATATTTCCCCACATATACTCCATCTTCCAAGCTTCTGCTCACTTGCTAAACCTGTTCACATCCCTCTGTATCATCCTCACCTCTTGCCTATTTTTATGTCATCCACAAACCTCACTCCTCTCAACCAACTCATTAAATATTTGTGGCCCTTGTACTAATCCCCATGACATGCCCCTAGTTGGAGGTTAAAGTCAAGATTGGAGTGGTGCTGGAAAAGCACAGCAGGCCAGGCAGTATCCGAGGACTGGAAATCTTAACATTCGCCTGTACCTGTGTTTTTGTTTTTGCCGCTGTTTATCTATTATTTATTTAGCTGTGCTACTTAACTCTGTGATCGGCCTGTATTGCTCACAAGGCAAAGCTTTTCACTGTGCCTCGGTACACGTGACAATAAATTCAATTCAATTCAATTCAATTCCCTAATTTTGAGACAATGCCCTAGGAAACATCTTCCCTATTTCAGTCGTATCTATTCTCTTCATAATTTTATATGTTTCTATAAGATCCCCCCCTCATTCTTCTAAATTCCAATGAATATAATCCCACTCTACTCAGTCTCTCCTCATAAACCACCCCCCTCAACTCCAGAATCAACCTAGTGAACCTCCTCTGCACCCCCTCTAAATCTAGTACATCCTTTCTCAAGTAAGGAGACCAATATTCCAGATGTGGCCACACCAACACCCTGTACAGCTGCAACATAACCTCCCCTGCTTTTAAACTCAATCCCTTTAGCAATGAAGGACAAAATTCCATTTGCCGCCTTATTTACCTGTTGCACCTGCCGACCAACCTTCTATGATTCATACACAAGGACACCCACGTCCCTCTGCACAGTAGCGTGCTGCAATTTTTTACCACTCATGTAATAATCCTTTTTACTGTTACTCCCCTAAAGATGGGTGAAGTCACATTTATTAACATCCATCTTCCAGACCTTTGTCCACTCACTTAAACTATCCAAGTCCCTTTGCAAAGTTTCTCAGTCCTCTGGACACGTTGCTCTACCACTTATCTTAGTGTTATCTGCAAATCATCTAGTAAATTGTGGTCCCCAACTCCAAATCATCTAGTAAATTGTGAATAATTGCAGACCCAACACAACTCCCTGAGGCACACCACTAGTCACTGCTGGCCAACCAGAAAAACACTCATTTATCCCCACTCTTTGTTTCCTGTTAGTTAACTAATCCTCTATTCATGCTTATACATTGCCAGTAACGGTTTGCATCTTGATCTTATGCAGCAGCCTTTGGGTGGCACTTTGTCGAATACCTTTTAGAAATCTAGATACATCACACCTACTACATTCCAATTATCCACCATGTTTGTAATGTCTTCATAGAACTCCAACAGATTAGTCAAGCTTGACCTGTCCTTCATGAACCCATGCTACATCTGCCCAATGGGACAATGTCCACCTAGCTGCCTTGCTATTTCTTCCTTGATAATGGACTCATGCATTTTCCCCATTACAGAAGTTAAACTAACTGGTCTACAATTCCCCATCTTTTGGATACCTCCCTTTTTAAACAGTGACATCACATTTCTGTTTTCCAATCTGCTGTAACTACCCTAGAGTCCAGTGAATTTTGGAAAACTAGATTAGGTTAGATTACCTACAGTATGGCAACCGGCCCTTCGGCCCAACAAGTTCACTCTGACCCTCCGCAGAGTAACCCACTAATGTACCTAATACTATGGGTAATTTAGCATAGTCAATTCACCTGGCCTGCACATCTTTTGGATTGTGGGAGGAAACCAGAGCACCCAGAGAAAAACCATGCAGACACAGGGAGAATGTACAAACGCCACACAGTCACCTGAGGTGAGAATCGAACCTGGGTCCCTGGCGCTGTGAGGCAGCAGTGCTAACCACTGAGCCACCGTGCCACCCATGAGTTTACCACAAGTGCATTTGCTATTTCTCCTGCCATCTCTTTTAGTACACTGGGATGCATTCCATCAGGGCCAGGAGACTTGTCTACCTTTAGTTCCATTAGCTTGCCCAACACTACCTCTTTCATGATAATGATTGTTTTCAGGTACTCACCTACCTTTTTCTCTTTGTCAATTATTGGCATGTAATTTGTGTCTTCCACTGTGAAGACCAACAGAAAATACCTGTTCAATGCCTCAGCCATTTCCTCATATCCCATTACTAAATCCCCCTTCTCAACCCTTTAAGGACCATTGTTTACTTTAGCCACTCATTTTTTTTTGTTTTATATATCTACAGAAACTTTTGCTATCTGTCTTTATATTCTGAGCTATATTTTTCTCATAATCTATTTTACTTTTCTTCATTGCTCTTTTTGTGGCTTTCTGTTGAACTTTAAATCTTTCCCAATCTTTTAATTTCTTGGTTGGCAAATGTGGCTTTTCACTCTTGAGGTTGGGCAGTTCCTCATTGATCTTTGCAATTCTCCAGACTTTCTCACCATTTCCCGACGTCATTCAGTAGCCGGGAAAATTTAATCCCTTCAGTTCCTGTCTGATTCCATGAGCCTGGCTTTTAGTCACAGTACAGCCAACACATGATCCAACATGTTCCTCTGCAGCATTTCAATTACTTTTACTTCTGTTCATTATTCCAACACCCTCAATAAGGCATCTGAACCATCTCACCATTTCTCAAGATAAAATCAGTTCCATCCATAGGGATTTGATGTATTGTTCTAACTACCCAAGGTACTGGAACAGCCAGTCAAAGAGGAAGAAACTGAGATACTAAAGGAGGCACATCCTGGATTGTTTTCTGACTGCGTTGTGACTGGGTCTCAAGTGCATAGAATTAGACAATAGGAGGAAGAATTTACACAAAAGGGAGATAACACGGACATTCAATTATCAGACAATATACAGTGGCTCAATGGTTAGCACTACTGCCAGGGACCCAGGTTCGATTCCCACCTCAGGATCCGTGTGGAATTTGCACATTCGCCCCTTTCCTGTGCAGGGGCGCTCCGGTTTATGTCCACAATCCAAAGATGTGCAGGTCAGGTGAATTGGCCATGTTAAATTTCCCGTAGTGTTAGGTGCATTAGTCAGGGGGAAATGGGTTGGGTGGGTTACTCTTCAGAGGTTCGGTGTGGACTTGTTCGGCCGAAGGGTCTGTTTCCACACTGTAGGGAATCTAATCAAAAAATTAAGTTAAGGGTGGGGGGCAAATCAAATGGAGCTGACATGTTTTTTCCATTTTTTTCAATGGAAATGTAATCAACAGACCCCTGGGTTGACAGAGCTGAAGCAAACAGCTAATCAAAAACTGAATCAGAACTAATATGTGATTGCTATTATGTAAAAGACAAAGGGCTAATGGGGAAATGGAGACCACCTCAAACACCAGTTGCTGAGGAATGTGCAATGGTCCATGAGATAGTAGATCCGTCTGTGCACTGTAATGAAATTTCACGAACGGCTCACAAAGTTCCAAAGGCAGGCCGCTTACATATTTGGAAAGGACAGGCTCAATATTGGCTAGGACTGCATAAAGATATGGTTGGACTTTACAAGACATGCAACACTTCGGGTAGTGATGAAACCAGAAACAACAATTCAAATGCCAGCTTTAATTCTGATAACAGATGTTGAAGAAACATTTATATAGAAACGTAGGAGAAAACATGGAAAATCAGAGGAGATTAAGGCTATTCAGTGCCTTGAGTCTGCTGTGCTCTCCTTTATAGTCATAACTGGACATCCAACTCAATCCTGACTTTCTCCCCATACCCTTTGATCCCTTTGACGCTATGAACTACCTCTAATTTCTTCTTGAAATCATTCTGTGGTTTGACCTTAACTGCTTTCGAGGAGAAAGTGATGCTGGAGATCAGAGTTGAGAGTGCAGTGCTGGAAAAGCACAGCAGGTCAGGCAGCATCCGAGGAACAGGAGAAACGTTGATCCTCCTGCTCCTCGGATGCTGCTTGACCGGTTGCGCTTTTCCAGCACCACACTCTTAACTGCTTTCTGTGGCAGAGAATTCTATAGGCTCACCACTGTCCGGCTGAAGAAATGTCTCCTCAGCTCAGTCTGAAATGGCCGACCCTGTATCCTTAGACTGTGACCCCTGGTGCGAGACTCCCCAGTTGGCAGATAAATCCATACCCTTTCTGGTCCTGTTAGAATTTCAATGAGACTTTTCCTCATTGTTTGAAATTTCAGTGAATATAATCCTATTAATCCAGCCACTCTTCACACATCAGACCTGTCATCTCAGGAATCAGGCTGGTTAGCCTTTGCTGCACTTCCTCCATAGCTGGAACATTCTTCCTCAGATAAGGAGACCAAAACTGCACACCGTTTCAGCTATGTTCTCACCAAGGCCCTGTAAAATTGCAGCAAGACATCCCTGCTCTTGGAGTTGAATCGTCTCGCTACGAAGGCCAACATACCATTTACCTCCTTCTCTGTCTGCTGAACTTGCATGCTTAAATTCAGCAACTGCTAGACCGGACATTCAGGTCTCATTATAGGGTCTTAATAGATTGTGTACATTTCTGACCAATGTGTCAAATTGAATTAAATTTATTGTTACGTGGGGTGGCATGGTGGCTCAGTGGTTAGCACTGCTGCCTCACAGCGCAGGGACCCGGGTTTGATTCCTGCCTCGGATGACTGTCTGTGTGGAGTTTGCACGTTCTCCCCGTGTCTGCATGGGTTTCCTCCCACAGTCCAAAGATGTGCAGGTTGGGTGAATTGGCCATGCTAAATTGTCCATAGTCAGGGGTAAATATAGGGGAATGGGTCTGGGTGGGTTACTCTTCAGAGGGTCAGTGTGGACTTTTTGGGCTAAAGGGCCTGTTTCCACACTGTAGGGAATCTATTCTATTCTGTGTACCGAGGTACAGTGAAAAGCTTTCTCTTGCTAGCAATACAGGCAGATCACAGAGTTAAGTAAATAATAGGTAAACAGCGGCAAAAACAAAAACACAGGGACAGGAAAATGTTAAAAGTTTGTGAGTCCATTCAGTATTCTAACAACAGTCGGGTAGAAACTGTTGCAAAACCGGCTGATGCGTGTGTTCAGACTTCTGTACCTTTTCCCCGATGGTAGAGGTTGTAGAAAAATATTGCCAGGGTGGGATGGATCTTTGAGAATGCTGGCGGCCTTTCCTTGACAGCGGGCCTGGTACATGGATTCTATAGATGGGAATTTCCTGAGAAAATTAACCAAAGTGCACTTGAAAACAATGGAAACTAGCTTGTATATAAGCTTGTTCCTGGAGCAAGGTACTTGTATTGTTAATTGTCTTTGGTTAACCAATAAAAGCAAGTTTCACTGGACCTTATCAAATCAAAAACAAAGTCAGCATGTTAATTATGTAGTGTGTATCATATTAACACATTGAAGTGATCCTAGGATACTCACAGAAAGAGTGTGTTTATAGTGGTGAATGAAATACTGAAACAAAAATATCAGACCAATTAAGAATGAATCAGAATTGAAATTTCTAAAGTGAACTCTCCAGTAATAAAATTGGATAAAATGAATGTATTAAAAATCTAGATACAACATTATGCTCTCTCCCAGGAAACTATCAAGATGACTTATGAAAGTTGACCTGTGTAAATACTTAAAGAAAAACATTCTTGGTTATACATGATGTCAATGTGTCACCCCTTGAGCAACATGCTTACAGACTCAACTCAGAGAAGTTATCCAAGTGAGGGAGTTAAAAATCACACCTCCAAATCAAGTGAGGGAAATGATCAATTTCATGATGGAAACTGAGATTCTGCAACCAAATCACAGTAGATGGAGTTTGTTTCTTGTAATGGTACAGAAAACAAATAGATCACAATAGTTATGTACAGATTATTGCAAAATCAATGCAGTAACAAAAGGAAGATTCATATCCAATTCCCTAATCAGAAGATTGCAATGGGAGGATTGAATAAGCAATGTTAATTATAAACATTGATTTATTATAAGGATATTGGCAAGTTCCATGAACTGAAAGTGCCAAAGGAACATCAAAGCTTCCAACCTCAGATGAACTTTATCAATATAAAGACATGCCATTCAGAATGGAAAATACATGAGCAACATTTCCAAGATCAATCCATAAGGTAATTAGAGGATTATACAGCTACATTGCATATATCAAAGATCTGCCCTTGTTCAACCAAGTCTGGGAGGAACTTTCACAACATGTGAAGTAATGATTGATCAGCTATAAAGAGCAAATTTAGTCATAAACTTAGCAAAAATTTAAATTATCAAATCAAAAGGAATGTATTTGGGCCAAACAGCAACTAGAGAAGCAAACATTATGGTGAACTTTGAAGACTACCTGAGACAGAATTAGAGATTTTGCAAAAACTTAACATGGGTGGATTCTATTGAATGTTTCTTCTGGCTTTTTGTTGTGTAGTGGCTTCCCAGACAAGCTTGCTAAAGAAAGGTGCGGTATTTATTTGGACAGAGGAGTGTCAGAACACAACCACAGAGAATGCTGGAGAAGGTCAGCAAGTTGGCAGCATCTGCAGAGAGAAAGGAAGAGAGAACCCCAGTTGCCAACCCATTTAAACTGGCTGTTGATGGAGAAGTTGGCGCAAATGACCGTCCTTCCATCATAAGGTCAAAAGTAGGGATGTTCGCCAACAAATTCACAATGCTGAGCACCATTGCCACTCCTCACATACTGAAGCATTCCATGTTCAAATGCTACAAAATCAGGATAATAACTAGGCTTGGACTGACCAAGTGGCAAGTAACACTCACACCAGACAAATGCTAGACAATGATCATCTCCAAAAGAGACAACTTAACCACCGCCCCTAGACATTCAATGGTGTTACCATCACTGTATTCCTCACTTTAAACATCCTGGAGACTATTATTGACCAGAAGCTCAAAGAACAAAGACCAGAACAGCACAGGAACAAGCCTGTATATTTCTCCCTGAATTAGACCTTCCAGATGCATCACCTTGCATTTGTCCAGATTAAATTCCATCTACTGTTTCTCTGTCCATGTCTCCAGACTACCTGTATCCTACTGTTGCCCCTGGCAATCCTCCTCACTATTCACAGCTCCCCCAACCTTTGTGTCATTCGAAAACGTATTAATCAGACCATCTCTATTCTCCTCTACATCATTTATACATATTACAAACAACAGGGGTCCCAGCCTTGATCCTTGCAGAACACCGCTGGCCACAGATCCCCAGTCAGAAAAAGACAATCCTTCCACTGTTTTTGTCTTCTATGAACAAACCAGTTCTATATCCGTCTTAACAGCTCACCACGGATCCCATGTAACTTTACCTTCTGTATCAGCCTACCATGGGGGATCTTGTCAAAGGCCTTGCTTAAAGTCCATGTAGACAATATCTACCACTTTGCTCTCATCAATCACCTTTGTCAGTTCCTCAAAAACTCAATCCAGTTTGTGAGATACCAAATGCCCCCAAACAAAACCATGCTGCCTATCGCTATTAAGTCATTATTTTTCCAAATGTGAATAAATCCTGTCCCTAAGAACCATTTCTAATAATGTCCCTACCACTGGCATAAGGCTTACCAGCCTATAATTTCCTAAATTATTCCTGTTGTCCTGTTATCCATGTTGCTCACCTGCCTCCCTCGGCATTCTGGGATAGATCCCATCGGGTCCTGTAGGCCTGTGTACCTTAATGCTTTTCAAAACATCCAACACCTCCTCTTTTTTTCATATCAAGATAGCTCTCTCTAGACTCATCATCTACCACATGCTTCTCTTTTGTAAAGTATTCATTAAAGTCATCACCCACATCGTCTGCCTCCACACATAAGTTCCCTCCGTTTTCCTTGAGTGGACCTATCCTTTCCCTAGCCATTGTCTTGTTCCTTATATACATATAAAAATCTTTGCAATTTTCCTTAATCCTGTTTGCCAGGGCCATTTCGTAGCCCCTTTTTAGCCCTCCTAACTCCTTATTTAAGACCTTTCCTGCTTTTTAAAATATTTTTCAAAGGTTCTGTCTGCCTTCAGTTTCCTAAGCCATGTATAAGCCTTCTTTTTCTTTCTGACTAACCTCACAAGTTGTCTTGTCATCCAAGGTCATCAAAGAGAGGGTTTGAAAAAAGATTCTCTAGGAGAAAGTGAGGACTCCAGATGCTCAAGATCGGCTCATGCCCGAAACGTCGATTCTCCTGCTCCTTGGATGCTGCCTGACCTGCTGCGCTTTTCCAGCAACACATTTTCAGCTTTGAAAAAAAATTAACATGCTAGGTAAAGGAACCCTAAAGATGTTTTACCTGTTATATAAAGAGCAAAAATTATAGTTCAGAAAAAAATGGGACCTATCCCATAGATGAAGAAGAGAATGTTTGAGAGCATGTCATGACACAGTGGCTCAGTGGGTTAGCACTGCTGCCTCATAGTGCCAGGGACTTGGATTCAATTCCACTCTTGGGCGACTGTCTGTGTGAAGTTTGCATGTTCTCCCCATGTCTGCACGGGTTTGTTCTGGGTGTTCTGGTTTCCTCCCACAGACCAAAGATGAGCAGATTTAGGTGGATTAACCGTGCTAAATTGTGCAGGTGAGATGGATTAGTCATGGGAAATACAGGGTTAGAACATTACAGTGCAGTACAGGCCCTTTGGCCTTCGATGTGCCAATCTGAAGTCTGTCTATCCTACACTATACCATGTTTATCCAAAGACTATTTAAATGTCCTTAAAGTTGGCGAATCTACTACGTATGCAGGCAGTGTGTTCCACGTCCCTACTACTCTGAGTAAAGAAACTATTTCTGACATCTCTCCTATATCTATCACCCTTCAATTTAAAGCTATGTCCCCTCGTGCTAGCCATCACCATCTGAGGAAAAAGGCTCTCACTATCCACCCTATCAAACCCTCTGATTATCTTATATGTCTCAGTTAAGTCACCTCTCAACCTTCTCTCTAATGAAGACAGGCTCAAGTCCCTCAGCATTTCCTCATAAGACCTTCCCTCTATACCCGACAACAGCCTAGAAAATCCCTTCTGAACCCTTTCCAAAGTGTCCACATCCTTCCTATAATGCGGTGACCAGAACTGTACACAATACTCTAAGTGCAGCTGCACCAGAGTTTTGTACAGCTGCAGCATGACCTCGTGGCTCTGAAACTCAATCCCTCTGACAATAAAAACTTCTTAACAACCCTACCAACCAGGGATCTATGTACATGGACACAGAGATCTCTCTGCTCATCTACGCTACCAAGAATCTTACCATTACCCTAGTATGCCTGTTGCTCCTTCCAAACTGAATCACCTTACACTTTTCTGTATTAAACTCTACTTTCCACCTCTCAGCCCAGCTCTGCAGCTCATCTACGTCCTTCTATGACCTGCAACATCCTTTGGCACTATCCACAACTCCACCGACCTTAGTGTCATCCGCAAATTTACTAACCCATCCTTTTATCTTCCTGCACACTATGGGCAATTCAGCATGGCCAATCCACCTGCACATCTTTGGACTGTGGGAGGAAACCAGAGCACCCAAAAAAAACCCCATACAGTCACAGGGAGAATGTGCAAACTCCACACAGACGGTCACCTGAGGCTGGAATCAAACCCAGGCCCCTGGTGCTGTTAGGCAGCAGTGCTAACCGCCAGGCCACCGTGCCATCACAAAAATTCTCTTCTTCATCTCTGATTGGTCCCACCTTTCTCTTAACTATCAATTTGCTCTTTAGGGTCAACCTATGAGGGATGTTCGTTACAGATTTGGTATGGATTTGATGGGCCAAATGGCCCACTTTCACATGTGGGGATTCAGTGGGTTCCACGAAATGCAGAGGATATGAGAAGAATTTTAGATTCATATTATGACCCCATATTCACAAAGGAAAGGGATGATGTAGATACAGCAATCCAAGAGGAGCAGTGTTAAATATTGGACAAGATTATCATAACCAGAGAGACAGTGCTAGAGGAGTTGGATCCGAGAACTGGATGGATCGTTCCCTAGGATGTTGAAGGAGATGAGGGAGAAAATAGCAGATGCTCTGATGATTATTTTTCAAACTTCATTAAACACTGGTGAGGTGCCAGAGGACTGGAGGAATGCAAATGTAGTCCCTGTAGTGACTGGAACAATATCAGCCTGGTGGACCTGCTAAAATACAAGTCCCCTGCTTGAGTCTGTTAACCTGAACTATCAGGGAGTCCTGGCTGACAGGTACACACAGGAGTGTCAGGGGTTTCTGCTTTTTTTTTGGAGTCAGCTCTGAGCTAACTGGGTCAGGGTTATGTACTAAGCTAGTGTAAATAAAGGGTGAGTTGTTGACGGGATAGTGGCCTTCATAGAGTTATTACAGTGGTGACAAGAGTGGGAGTAATGATGTGGCCATGTAAAGGTACCTACTGGCTGAAGCCCAACTAGACTTGAAACAGGCACCACAACTGGTTTTGTTTATAGAAAATGTGGCCACTGGAGCTTATGAGTTACAGTGTATGCCGATGTTAGTGGGCACACTCACCAGGGCAAGTGAGCTTGGGGAGGACAACTTTAGTGAAGGCAACTGCATAGCCTCAGTCAGAACACATCCTGAAAAAGCGACTCTAGGTCAGCCCGCAACAAAACCTCAAAACAAAGTCACACCTCAGCCAAAGGATTAAACGTTTCTCAGGGATCCGGGCTAGCACGCCATTGGGGTTGCTGTAGACTCGATACAAACAGAAGAGTCTCGCTAGGGCTGAATTCAGTAAGAGAACTCCTAGGTCAGTATCCAGGGGAGGGCACACACTGGAAAGTCCGCCTACGGCTGGTTTGGAACAGCTAAATTGCTCAGCAACATCCAGACCCAATCAAAATAAATGTCTGGTTAAATGGTCACCTTTTTCTAATGGACATCGATACTGGCATGGTTGCATCAATGATTGCAGAACTGCAATCACTAAATTTGCTCTGGAATCCAGCCTTTAGGTTTGCATAAGACCTCGGTTATGCTGAGAGCCTCTACTGAGGAACCTTTACAGATTAAGGGTACAACGTTGGTTCCACTCTAAAGTGAAGCAGCTGGTTCAATTCCCACTGATTCTAGTGAAAGACTCAAGCCCAAGCTTGATGCGAATGAAATTGGTTGAGGAAGATTCACCTTGATTGGCCCAACATGTTTTGTTTAGAAAATGGCTGCCTGACTGAAGTCCTATTTAAATACCCGGGAGGTTTTCAGGGAGATCATGGGACTTTCCACTCAGCTAAGGCCACCTTGCATGTTGACCAGAAAGCAATTCTGCAAGACCTGCTCTGTGCCATTTGTCTTATGGGCAAAAGTAGAGGCAGAAATCTTAGGCATCATCAAACCAGTGCAGCACTGGTCATACTGATTGTGAAGCCCAACAGGTTGGTTCATCATTGTGGATATTTCAAACAGACAGTGAACCGCTATTCACAGATGGATAAATACCCAGTACCTATCATAGGGGTAAAACTGGTGAGGGACAGTCCTTCACAAAACTGGACATGAGCCATGCATACCTGCAATTGCGAGTAGGTGAGGATTCCTAGATGTGTGTCACAATTAATACCCATAAGGGGTTGTACCAATAAGTGAGACTGCCTTTTGGGGCATCATCCGCCAGTGCCATTTTCCAATGGATGATGGCGAACACATTTCACAAAGTCTGCCCAGGTCGCCAATTATCTGGATGCTGTGCCAATGACCGGGATGATCAATTAGAAGCATTTAGAGAATTTGGACATAGTGTTTAAATGTTTCTTCAAGGCAGGTGTATGCCTTAGGAGGGAAAAATGTGTGTTCCAGGCATCCCAAGTGATCTACTTGGCATACAGAGTTTACAAGACCGGGTTACATGCAATGGGAGATAAAGCGAAGGCAATCAAAGATGCCCAGGCTTTCATATCTGTACCAGAGCTTTGATCTTTCCTTGGGTTGGCAAATTATTATTATGGAAAATTCATATGTAACCTAGCCTTCATATTGGCACTCTTATACTTGCTATTGAGAAAGGGTCTGCCTTAGAAATAGTCCTGGAGCCAAGATATGGCTGGTACAATTGCAATATTTAAGAGGCATTTGGATGGGTATATGAATAGGAAGGGTTTGGGTGGATATGGGCCGAGTGCTGGCAGATGGGACTTGATTGGGTTGGGATATCTGGTCAGCATGGACGGGTTGGACCGAAGGGTCTGTTTCCATGCTGTACATCTCTAGATTGTGAAGGAGCAAAGTAGTAGAGTGATGTGTTCTTCCTGTCAGATGTGGGAGCTTAGGGAGAGTTTCCATGTTACTGAAGTTTATGTCTGCAGGAAATGTCTTTGGTGCAAATCCTATCAGTTCACATGGATTGGTTGGAGTGGCTGTTACAGGCAATAAGGAATTTACAGGAGCTAGGGGGGTGTGATGGATGGCAATTATAGGAAGGGAGAAAAGACACAGATGCAGTCAAGTAGATGTGTTAACTCCAGGAAAGATGGGTAGGGTAGGCAAGTAGTAGAGGAGACTCCTCTGGCTATCCCTATCTCCAAACAAGTATGCTGTTTGGAGAATGTAGGGGTGCAAACTCTCAGGGGAATGTAGCACAATGAGACAGGTTTCTGGTACTGAGAATGGCTCAAATGTAATGCGGGGTACATTGGGTTCCAAGTGATCGATTGTGATAGGGGCCTCTCTAGCCCGAGGGACAGACAGACGTTTCTGTGGCCAGCAGCTAAAAAGCAGAATGGTGTGTTGTTTTTCTGGTGCCAGGATCAAGGATGTCTCAGAGAGGGTGCAGAATGTTCTCACAGGGGAGAGGGGCCAGCAGGAGGTCATTGTACACATTGGAACCAATGGCATTGGAAGGGAAAATGTTGAGATTCTGAAGGGAGATTACAGAGAGTTAGGCAGGAATTTAAAAAGGAGGTCCTCAAGGGTAGCAACATCTGGATTACTCCCAGTGCTACGAGCTAGTGAGGGCAGGAATAGCAGGATAGAGCAGATGAATGCATGGCTGAGGAACTGGGGTATGGGAGAAGGATTCACATTTTTGGATCATTGGAATCTCTTTTGGGTGACCTGTACAAGAAGGATGGATTGCACCTAAATTGGAAGGGGACAAATATACTGGCAGGGAGATTTGCTAGAGCTGCTTGGGAGGATTTAAACTAGTAAGGTGGGGGGGGCGGTGGGACCCAGGGAGATAGTGAGGAAGGAGATCAATCCGAGACTGGAACAGTTGAGAAAAGGAGCAAATCAAACAATCAGGTCAGGCAGGGACAAAGCAGAGAACAAAGTAGGACTGATAAATTAAACTGCATTTATTTCAATGCAAGGGGCCTAACAGAGAAGGCAGATGAACTCAGGACATGGTTAGGAACATGGGACTGAGATATCATAGCAATTACGGAAACATGGCTCAGGGATGGGCAGGACTGGCAGCTTAATGTTCCAGGATACGAATGCTACAGGAAGGATAGAAAGGGAGGCAAGAGAGGAGGGGGAGTGGTGATTTTGTTAAGGGATAGCATTACAGTTGTAGTTATGGAGGACATTCCTGGGAATACATCGAGGGGAGTTACTTGGATGGAACTGAAAATTAGAAAGGGGTGATCACGTTATTGGGATTGTATTATAGACCCCTAATAGTCAATGGGAAATTGAGAAACATATTTGTAAGGAGATTGCAGTTATGTGTAAGAATAATAGGGTGGTTATGGTAGGGGATTTTAACTTTCCAAATATAGACTGGGACTGCCATAGTGTTAAGGGTTTAGATGGAGAGGAATTTGTTAAGTGTGTTCAAGAAAATTTTCTGATTCAGTATATGGATGTACCTACTAGAGAAGGTGCAAAACTCGAGGTAAAAACAATGACTGCAGATGCTGGAAACCAGATTCTGGATCAGTGGTGCTGGAAGAGCACAGCAATTCAGGCAGCATCCGAGGACAGGCAAAATCGACGTTTCGGGCAAAAGCCCTTCATCAGGAAACTCGACCTACTCTTGGGAAATAAGGCAGGGCACGTGACTGAGGTGTCAGTGGGGGAGCACTTCGGGGCCAGTGACCATAATTTCATTAGTTTTAAAACAGTGATGGAGCAGGATAGACCAGATCTAAAAGTTGAAGTTCTAAATTGGAGAAAGGCTAATTTTGACGGTATTAGGCAAGAACTTTAAATTGGAAGTGGATGTTCGCAGGTAAAAGGTTGGCTGGAAAATGGGAATTCTTCATAAATGAGATAACAAGAGTCCAGAGACAGTACATTCCAGTTAGGGTAAAAGGAAAGACTGGTAGGTGTAGGGAATGCTGGATGACTGGAGAAATTGAGATATTGGTCAAGGAAAAGAAGGAAGTGTATGCCAGGTATAGACAGGATAGATCGAGTGAATCCTTAGAAGAGTATAAAGGCAGTAGGAGTATACTTAAGAGGGAAATCAGGAGGGCAAAAAGGGGACATGAGATAGCTTTGGCAAATAGGGTTAAGGAGAATCCAAAGGGTTTTTACAAATACATTAAGGACAAAAGGGTAACTAGGGAGAGAATAGGACTCCTCAAAGATCAGCAAGGCGGCCTTTGCGTGGAGCTTCTGAAGATGGGTGGGGATGATACTAAATGAGTATTTTGCATCAGTGTTTACTATGGAAAAGGATATGGAAGATATAGAATGTAGGGAAATAGATGGTGATATTCTCCCTTATCAGTAACACCACTCTCCCAACTCTTTTACATCCCTCTCTATCTTACCTGAAACATCTCAATCCTGGAACATCAAATTGCCAATCTTGCCCCGCTCTCAATCATTTGTCTGTAATAGCTCCAGCAACATAGTTCTATGCACTAATCCAAGCTCTAAGTTCATCTGCCTTGCCTGTCATACCCCTTGTGTTAAAGCATCAGATTCAGCTGGACTTGCCATAAAACTACAAGAGCAAGTCAGATACCCAGATACGCGAGTAACTGAACTCCTGACTCCCAAAAGTCTGTCCATTATCTACAAGGCACAAGTCAGGAGTGTGATGGAATATTCCCCACTTGTATGAATGGGTGCAGCTCCAACAACACTCTAAAAGTTTGAAACCATTGAGGACAAACCAGCCTGCTTGATTGCCACCACATCCACAAGTATCCAGTATCTCCACCACCAAAACTCAGCAGCAGCAGTGTGTGCTATCGACAACATACACTGCAGAAATTCACCAAAAAGGTTCTTAAACAATACCTCCCAAACCCATGACCGCTTCCATCTAGAAGGTCAAGAGCAGCAGATACATGGGAACACTATCAGCTGCAACTTTCCCTCCAAGCCGCCCAAAGTCCTGACTTGGAAACACGTCACGGTTCCTTCTGTGTTGTTGGCTGGACATCAAGCAGCGGTTCAAGAAGGCAGTTCACCAGCACCTTCTCAAGGTCAATTAAGGGTGGGCAATAAGTATTGTCTGAGACAACAATAGCCACATTCCGTGAATGAATAAGAAAGAAAGTTTCCCTTAAAGCTGAAGAATGGTGCAAATCTTGTGTTTGTGTTTGTGTGGTGCTAAGACTGTGAAGTTTGGATAATTCAAAATCAAGTTATTTGAAATTAAAGAAGTAAGAAAGGAATTTAGTGCCGAACAGTGGGGTTATCAAGTCGTTGAGAGATTTTGAACTCAGAAGGAGTGACAGTTGTTATAATTTCCAATACCTGCTTTCTCTCAGTCCCTCCTCTATCTCCAGTGAGCAATGCTTCAAACAGTGAGAGAGTTCCTGCTACTTTATGCAGTTGGGCAAGATCCCTGCCAAACCCACCTCTGAGCATCAGCTGTACGTAATATTAATACCTGTTTGTTTCAATACATATAATGCCTGTTTCTTTCAGTAATACCCCTTCTCCTGACCCTCACACTGACAAATAACCAGTCTGCTCCTCAGTGCTATAAGCCACCCTATGACACTGCGAAGGATTTGTGACATTAGATCAGTGTATTGACATTAAATTGATGTCTTTCTTGTCCAGTTGTAGGTACCAAGAGTTGGCTTTTGCCAATCAGCTACAGGCTGTATCGATCACCATTACTCATTACTCCGTCACTTACTCCTGCTGTAATTTGAGTGAATCACAAAGTGTTATTGTAGGTTCTGCCTGCTCAGCTGCTCAAGGATGAGAGCTAATGTTTGATGATGCGAGCAGAGATTCTGGGAAGAGGACTCCCCGCCGTGAGAGTCCCGTGGAATACGGCAACAACAGGGTCTTGAAATTCCCGGATAGCTGAGGGCAACCATTGTCTTGCTGCATGCACTGCCTCCCCGCATTGCAATCATACGTCGAGGGTTATGTCTCAGCAGATGAGAGACATATCTTTCAGGGACATGCCTGCGGTGTCATCATCAAATCATAGCATATGATCGGATAGCATCAAGCTCTGAATCTCCCTCTTAATGAGCCCTGTCTCCTCGCAGCATGACATCGTTTGTGAACTGTGCGTAGGATATCTGAACGGCTCAGCTTGAAGCCAGACCCACAAGTGCCCGTGATTGTAATGCACACGTGTAAATACCAGGGACTGCCATAAAAGTTCGTTGAGTTCCTCAGTACTATGTAACCTATGGACCTCAGCTTTATATTCGAGATGAGGCGGAAGTTTTTCCCTCAGAAGGGAGCAAACCTGTGGAATACTTTTCGCACAGAGGACTGTACAGGCTGGGTTGTTAAACATGTCAAAAGCTGACAAAGACAGATTTTTAATCAGTAAGAGAATCAAGGGTTATGGGGAAAAGGCAGGATAGTGGAGTTGAGGTATATGAGGTCGAGCGTGATTTCATTGAGTGGGAGAGCAGACTCAATGGGTTGAATGGCCTACTGTTCTGTTCCATTGCCTTATGGTCTTTTAATATTCACAGCGTGCTGGTTGCAGATCACTAGCTCAGGTCAAAACCCAATGAGCTTCCACTACCATCTGAAAGCAATTGCTGAGGAGAGGCTCTGGAAGGTGACACATTTCTCCCGGAGTTGTGATGGTTACCTTTGGAAGCTAGTTTTGAATACTGTGATCTGTGTTCTGCTGGCTGTGAGGGGGAGATTCCTATGAGAGTTGGGTTTGAGCCAGGTCCTGGTGGTCATGAATCTGAGAGCGGCACAAATCTCCAGATTATGGGCTTGCGATTAGAGATATATGACTAGAAAACATCCTGAGGCTGGGGCTGTGGCTAAGCTTCATTGACGAGGCAAAGGAGAAAGATCTTCACAAACAGACAGGGCTGGGCTGGCAGTACACTGAGTGTCTGAAATGGAAAGGGTTCCATTCTCCTGCCCTCTCTTTCACCATGATGGGAAAATACATGTTCAAAAGTTACTTCAAAAATTCTCCAAATATCAGAAGGAGTCATTTCACTGAAGTGATGATACCCATGCACTGTACTTCTTAATGATGTGGAATATGAGAGAAAAAAAATCAAGTTATTGACTGATGCAAAGAGAGCTGGAATTGCAAAAGCTGCCAGTGGAAGAGTACAATGACATCCATGTGGAGACAAGACATGAATAGGCAAAACCATGACAGATAGATTTCAGAGGAAGCAAATGTGAGGTTATCCACTTTGGCACTTTCTAAATAGTGGACGGTTAGAAATGTGACTCTGGAAGGTCTAAAGGATTTCAAAGTTCCAAGTACTGAAGATCATTAAAATCCCAAAAGTAGACGCAGACAGTAGCTTTAAAAGGCTAACACTGGGCTTCATAGATTAGATTACTTACAGTGTGGAAACAGGCCCTTTGGCCCAACAAGTCCACACCGCCCCGCCGAAGCGCAACCCACCCATACCCCTACATTTACCCCTTACCTAACACTACAGGCAATTTAGATTGGCCAATTCACCTGACCTGCACATCTTTGGACTGTGGGAGGAAACCAGAGCACCCAGAGGAAACCTACGCAGACACAGGGAGGACGTGCAAACTCCACACAGTCAGTCGCCTGAGGTGGGAATTGAACCCGGGTCTCTAGAGCTGCAAGGCAACAGTGCTAACCACTGTGCCACTGTGCCGCCCATATATTTAGGATGCTGGAATATAAAAGGGGTTGGAAGTCATGCTTCAGCCATACCAAGTTAGACCATGTCTGGAGAACCCATGGAGGGATACATTGACTTTGAAGTGAATGCTTTACTAAAAAAATCTGCTCAAGGGTTAAATTATGGAGCAGGTTACACAAAATAATATTCCATTCCCAGCAAGCTAAAGGTGGTGTGATTGACGTTTTTCAGGATATGCAGTGGATCAGAAAGGGTAGATAAAGAGAAATGGTTTCTGCTGACTAGGGTGACTAATAATAAAGGGCAGAGTCCAAAAATGCAATTCAGACCTTTGATGAGTCAAATTTGTGTCTACTTCACACAACATCTGGTAGGTGTTTGTCATTCTAATCTACAGTTGACCACTTATGCTGAATCAATTGTAAAATTTCAAAGATTATTAACTTTTCTTGTTTTTGTTGAATCCTTGTATAGAGTTGACACATTCCTGGCTCAGGTCGAATTTCGCTGGAGAAGGTGCTGAGCTTCTGTAGTCCTTGCGGAGTAGTTATGTCCATAATGGTCTTAGGAAAGGAATTCCAAGAATTCGATGCAATGAGAGTGAAGGAATGACAATATATTTTCCAAGTCAGGATGAAACGTGGCTTGGAATGGGACTTGCAGGTGTTGGTATTCCCATGTGAATGCTACCGTTGTCCTTCTAGATGGATGTGGTCATGGGTTTGGGAGGGTGTTGTCTAAGAATCTTTGGTGAATTTCTGCAGTCCACCTTTTAGATGGTACATATTGATGTGATTGTGTGTCACTGATGAAGGGATTGAATGTTGAAGCTGGTGGATATGATGCCGATCAAATGGGCTGCTTTATCCTGGATGATGTCTTGAGTATTTTTGGGGCTGTAATCACCTGGGTCAGCAAGGAGTACGTCATCATACTTCTGGCTTGTGCCTTGTAGATGGTGGACAGAACTTGGGAAGTCAGAAGATGAGTTACTTGCTGCAGGGTTCCTAATCACTGACTGTCTCTAAAAGGCTAGTTCCAGTTAAGTTTCTAGTCAATGTTAAGTCCCAGAGTTTTGCTAGTTCAATGATGGTGATATCAATGGACAATGGTTATTGGACTTATTGAAGATGGTCATTGTCTTGTGTTTGTGTGCCTGGAATACTACTTGCCATTTGTTAACCCAAATCTGGGTATTGTCCTGGTCTTGCTGCATTTGAATATAGATTGTTTCAGTATCTGAGGAATCGCAAAAGATGGAGAATATTGCGCAATTGTTGCTGAACATCCCCACTTCTGACCTGATGATGGAGGGAAGGTCATTGATGAAGCAGCTGAAGATAGTTGGGCCTAGGACACTACCCTGAGGAACTCCAGTAGAGATGTCCTGGAGCTGAGATGACTGATCTCCAACAACTATAATCATCTTCCCTTCTTATAGTTACAGAGTTGTCTTCCTGTCTGCCATGTATGATTCCAATCAGCAGCGAGTTTGCCCCAATTCCCATTAATTCCAGTTTGCTATGGATTTCTAGGTGAACTGCCACACTAGGTCAAACACAGCTTTGATGTCAAAGATTGTTCCTCTTACCTCACCTCTGGAATTCAACTCCTTTGTCCATATTTGAACCAAGTCTGTAATGAGGTCAGGAGCTGAGTGGCCCTGGCAGAACTCAAACTGGGTGTCACTGAGCAGGCGATTGCTGATCAGGTGCTCTTGATAGCACTTTTGATGACACCTTCCATCAATTTACTGATGATCGAGAGTATACTGATGGGCGGTGATTGGCTGGCTTGGATTTGACTTGCATTTATTGTATGGGACATACCTGGGCAATTTTCCACATTGTCAAGTAGATGCCAGTGTTGTAACTGTACTGGAAGAGTTTGGTTAGGCGCATGGAAAGTTCTGGAACACAAGTCTTCAGCACGATTGCCAGAATGTCGTACTTCTTTGGAACTTGGAAGTTGTTCAGTTCTGAAGAAAGGTCACTGGACCCTAAACGTTAACTCTGCTTTCTCTCCACAGATGCTGCCAGACCTGCTGAGTTTTCCCAGTGATTTTCATTTTTGTTACTGGTATCTGTGCCACTGAATACCACTGGCAGAGACCAAGAAAGATCGTCCACTCAGCACATCTAGCTGAAGATTCCTGCGAGTGCTTCAGTCTTAACCTTTCGCATCGATGCGCTGGGCTCTTCCATCATCGAGGATGGGGATATTTGTGGCTCCTTCCCCAGTGAGCCGTTTACTTGTCCACCACCATTTGTGGCAAAAGTGAGGACTGCAGATGCTGGAAGTCAGAGTCTAGATGAGAGTGGTGCTGGAAAAGCACAGCAGATCAGGCAGCATCTGAGGAGTAGGAAAATCGATATTTCAGGCAAAAGCCCTTCATCAGGAATTTCCTACTCCTTGGATGCTGCCTGACCTGCTGTGCTTTTCCAGCACCACTCTAATTACCACCATTTGTGACTGGATGTGGCAGGACTGTCGAGCTTAGATCGGATCCATTGGCTCTTGGAGCACTTAGCTCTGTCAATCACTTTTTTTTAATTTCAAAAATATACTTTATTCATATATATTTAATCTATACAATTGGACATGTCATCATTCTGTAAACATTCCATTTCTTTGCGTATCGAAACAGGGTAATCATTCCTGTTCACAGGTTGGTGCGATTACATTGAGCTGAGGCGCCCGCAGAGCCCAAATGACTGCGTGGGCCCCCTGTTCTTCTTAGGCAGGCAGCTGTTAGACGGTGGTCTTTCCCCACCGTGCCTTGGCGGCAGCTGCCCCAAGCTTCAGCGCGTCCCTCAACACGTAGTCCTGGCGGCGCTGCTCGGGACGAACCTCGACAGACACCACTGCATTCCTCTCCAGACTTCCTCTGCATAGGCACATTCCAGAAGGAGGTGTGTGACAGTCTCGTCCCCCCCACAGCCGCTTCGAGGGCAGCGTGCGGTGCGGCAGAGAGTCCGGGCGTGTCAATCACTTGCTGCTAATGTTGTTTGGCGTGCAAGTAGTACGAGGTAACCTTTTAGACGGTCATAAAATCATTGATAAGGTGAATGGCAGGTGTCTTTTCCCTGAGGTTGGGTTGGGGAGGGGTGGTGGAGACTGGGGATATTTTTAGGGTGAGAGGAGAGAAATCTGAAACACACATGAGGGGCAACAGTTTTACACAGAGAGTGGTTCACATGTAGAATGAACTTCCAGAGAAAGTGGTGGATGCAGGTACAGTTACAACATTTAAAAGACATTCGGGTAAGCCCACGAGTAAAAAATGTTTGGAGGGATATGGGTCAAGCGCAGGCAGGTGGGACTAGTTTGGAATTGTGATTGGCATGGACTGGTTGTATGCCCCTAGACCTGTTTGGTAGCTTCTATCGGAATTACACCTCACTTTTTGGCATGCCATTCTGCACTTTGCATTGAACCAGGGTTGATCTCCAGGCTTGACGGTAATGGTGGAGTGCATGATATGCTGGGTTATGAAGTTGCAGCTTGTACTGGAATGCAGCTCTGCTGCTGTTGATGGCCCATGGATGCATAGTTGTTAGATCCGTTTGAAGTCTGCCCCATTTAGCACAGTGATTGTGCCGCACAACACAATCTTTGTTTTAAACAGAGGTATTAAATGAAAAAGGACAAAGCTGTTCCATTGTGCGTGATTCACAAATCATCTAAGAATTTACTGAATTGTACAACAGGCTCAAGAGACTTAAAAAATGCGTCACTTCTCCCTGTCCCAGAAGATGTCTCAACTGTGGTGGGAGGCTGTAGAGATTCATTCTGGGATGGGCATCACAACTGTATTGGGCTGAACCAGTCAGTCTTTCCATCCAAACCTTTGTTGGAAATGTCAAACAATTTTGAATTTGTGGGGCATTTTGTTCTGCACGTTTCTTCCATCCTTTCTCCTGTGAGGTGTCACCAGCAATGCTTCCAGCAGGGGGCGTGTTTTGTGCAGCACTCTGTCAGTGCCACACCGGTCACCTGCGAAGAGCCAAAGGCTGAACACAGCCAGGCTGACCAAACCACGGCAGGCTCCTCTTACTGCCATCCAGTGGAGGCTCAACTGGAGCTCCATCTGAGGACCACGATGTCCACCTCTCACTGAGCAGCAAAAAATTAGGGAGCTGAGAAAACATTTATGTAATGCCATCAAGCACCTCAAGACGTCCCACTGGACTTGCCAGCTAACGGATTTTTTTTCTTTGAGGTGTGCCTGTTGTAGGAAATACAACAACAAGGCTCTACAAAGCAAGATCCCACTTAGAGCAACCCTTTAGATTCCCCTACGGCCGTGGAAACAGACCATTCGGCCCAACCAGTCCACACCGACCCTTCAAAGAGTAACCCACCTGGACCCATTTCCCTCTGATTAATGCACTTAATGTTATGGGCAATTTAGCATGGCCAATTCACCTGACCTGCACATCTTTGGACTGTGGGAGGAAACCGGAGCACCCGGAGGAAACCCACGCAGACACGGGGAGAATGTCCAAACTCCACACAGACAGTCACCCGAGGCTGGAATCAAACCTGGTCATGACCAAATCAGATCTTCAAAATCGCAGCTCTTTGTTTTATTATTATGAGTATTTTACAAAATGTTGGTTGGACGCTAGTTTTAGCAAGGACACTGGAAGAGCTCTCCTTCTATAGAGGTAGTAGTGTCTTTTCCCTCTGACATGAGAGAGAAGGTGTCATCGACAGACGCACGTTATAAGGATGGTGTCTATTCAGGCTAGCACGTTTCTGCCCTGGGAGTGAGTGAGCAGACTGATTGCTGATCCACAGGAGCAGAACGTCCCATGGAGTAATGAGAGCTGGAGTGCAGGATCTGTTCCCTTTTTTACCCCCTCAACCGCTAATCCATCTCATGAAGAAAGCATTGCAAAACAAAGTGTGATACAGCTTAAAGTCGCAATGTTGCAGGCATTCTGAATGATCAGCAACAGACTCCTCCCAATAATATCAATAAAATTAACCATATCAATGCTTCAGTGTGTCTGGGAGATGTTCAGGGTATCTTTGTAGTGTTACCGTTGTCTTCCTCAGAAATGTTGACTGTTTAAGAATTGGAAAATATTGGAGGTGTAGTGGACAGTGAAGTAGGTTACCGCAGATTACAACGGGAACTTGATCAGATGGGCCAATGGCCGAGAAGTGGCAGATGGAGTTTAATTTAGATAAATGTGAGGTGCTGCATTTTGGAAAAGCAAATCTTAGCAGGACTTATACAAAGAGACCTTGGAGTGCAGGTTCATAGCTCCTTGAAACTGGAGTCGCAGGTAGATAGGATAGTGAAGAAGGGGTTTAGTATGTTTTCCCTTATTAGTCAGAGTATTGAGTACAGGAGTTGGGAGGTCATGTTGCGGCTGTACAGGACATTGCTTAGTTCCCTTTTGGAATATTGCATGCAATTCTGGTCTCCTTCCTATCAGAAGGGTGTTGAGAAACTTGAAAGGATTCAGAAAAGATTTACAAGGATGTTGCCAGGGTTGGAGGATTAGTGCTATAGGGAGAGGCTGAATAGGCAGGGGCTGTTTTCTCTGGAGCGTTATAGAGATTTAGAAAATCATGAGGGGCATGGATAGGATAAATAGACAAAGTCTTTTCCCTGGGGTCTGGGAGTCCAGAACAAGAGGGCATAGGTTTAGGGTAAGAGGGGAAAGATATAAAAGGGAACTAAGGGACAACTTTTTCACACAGAGGGTGGTGCGTGTATGGAATGAGCTACTAGAGGAAGTGGTGGAGGTGGAAGTGGTACAATTACAACATTTAAGAGGCATTTGGATGGTTATATGAATAGGAAGGGTTTGGAGGGATATGGACTGGGTGCTGTCAGGTGAGACTTGATTGGGTTGAGATATCTGGTCGGCATGGACGGGTTGGACTGATGGGTCTGTTTCTGTGCTGTACATCTCTATGACTCTATGACTGTATAAGCTAGTTGAGGAGAAAGTGTCATCAATCCAGACATAAGGTTCAAAAGTTGATTTTCCCAGGAGGTTTCCTTGTGGAGCTAACTTCAAGAAGGACATTAGTGTCCTCCTGTTGAATCTGGAGCATATGGTGGAATTGTTTGAGTGCTGTTTGAAATAACTCTACAGAGGCTGGTATTCTGTCCCTGAGCCACCCTGTATTTACACATGCTTAATACTTGGCACTGTTGTGGCATTCTCAGAGGCAGCTCTCTGATTGGATCACGTTAACAGCCCCAGTCAGGGACCTCATATTCTATGAGGAACACCTGGCTGACCTGTTCCAATCTGTTGTGTGTAGTTGATACACAGACCAAGTCTCAATGTAGTTCAGGAATGTGGTGACAATGACTGCTCTGGACTCTGGGGATTTTGATGGTTTTTTTAACCCCACACTCACTCCTGTAGTGTTCAGAAAAAAATCAACTGGTGTGGGACCTTCATGTCAGCAGTGTTGAGAGAGGAGGCCAGTGAGATTTGGAAAGGCAGGGCTTCACCGCAGCATTAGGTTGACTGAGAGTGCAGCACCATCTCAGTGTGACAAGATTCAGTGCTCCTGTCTCTGTAGAGTTTGACTGGAAATATTCATCAAGATGGGCTGAGTCAGTGCAGAGAGGAAGGTAGGGCGAATATCGCAGTTTTATTGAAATATCTTTCTAAGGAAGAGTAGTAGATCTGAAATAATATCTGTGGGCACCTGTTAAGTGCTCCCAACAATTCTTGTTTTTATTTCTGGTGTCTGGATCCTGAAGTTTTTATCTTTATGTTTTCAGAATGATGGTTAATCCTGAAGGCCATTCTATTCTGCATTGGCTTTGGTGTGGAACTAGCACTTTGAAGAAACTAATACATTAGCAAATTTGAACGAAACTAGGTATGTTACCGTTGGGAAAGCCAAGCTTCAGAGCTGATATGAATGCTAATGTCAGAATTCTGAACTAGACAATGTAGTTCATGCCAAGTTAGAACATAGAACATTCCAGCGCAGTCCAGGCTCTTCGGCCCTTGATGTTGCACCGACCTGTGAAACCAATCTGAAGCCTATCTAACCTACACTATTCAGTTCTCGTCTATATGTCTATCAATGACCATTTAAATGCCCTTAAAGTTGGCGAGTCTACTACTGTTGCAGACAGTGCGTTCCACGCCTCTACTACTCTCTGAGTAAAGGAACTACCTCTGACATCTGTCCTAAATCTATCACCCCTCAATTTAAAGCTATGTCCCCTCGTGCTAGCCAACACTATCTGAGGAAAACGGCTCTCACTGTCCACCCTATGTCACCCTCTGATTATCTTATATGTCTCAATTAAGTCACCTCTCAACCTCCTTCTCTCTAATGAAAACAGCCTCAAGTCCCTCAGCCTTTCCTCGTAAGACCTTCCTCCACACCAGGCAACATCCTAGTAAATTGCCTCTGAACCCTTTCCAAAGCTTCCACATTCTTCCTATAATGCGGTGACCAGGAGTGAATGCAATATTCCAGGTGTGGCTGCAACAGAGTTTTGTACAGCTGCAACATGACCTCATCATTCCAAAACTCAATCCCTCTCTCAATAAAAGCTAACATACTGTGTGCCTTCTTAACAATCCTATCAACCTGGGTGGCAACTTTCAAGGATCTATGTACATGGACACCGAGATCTCTCTAATCATCCACACTACCAAGAATCTTACCATTAACCCAGTACTGTGTATTGCAGTTACTCCTTCCAAAGTGAATCACCTCACACCTTTCCACATTTTACTATATTTGCCACCTCTCAGCCCAGCTCTGCAGCTTATCTAAGTCCACTGCAACATCCTTCATCAATATCCACAAGTCTACTGACCTTAGTGTCATCTGCAAATTTACTAACCCATCCTTCTAAACCCTCATCCAGGTCATTTATAAAAATGACAAACAGCAGTGGCCCCAAAACAGATCCTTGCAGTACACCACTAGTAACTGAACTCCAACATTAATATTTCCTATCAATCACCATCCTCTGTCTTCTTTCAGCTAGCCAATTTCTGATCCAAACTACTAAATCACCCTCAACCCCATGCCTCTGTATTTTGTGCAATAGCCTACCGTGGGGAACCTTATCAAACACCTTACTGAAATCCATATACACCACATCAACTGCTATATCCTCATTCACCTGTTTGGTCACCTTCTCAAAGAACTCAAAAAGGTTGGTGAGGCACGACCTACCCTTCACAAAACTGTGTTGACTATCCCTAATCAACTTATTCCTTTCTAGATGATTATGAATCCTATCTATTATAATCCTTTCCAACACTTTACCCACAACCGAAGTAAGGCTCACTGGTCTATAATTACCAAGGTTGTCTCTACTCCCCTTCTTGAACAAGGGAACATTTGCTATCCTCTAGTCTTCTTGCATATTCCTGTAGACAATGACAACATAAAGATCAAAGCCAAAGACTCTACAGTCTCCTCCCTGGCTTCCCAGAGAATCTGAGGATAAATCCCATCTGGCCCAGAGGACTTATCTATTTTCACACTTTCCAGAATTGCTAACACCTCCTCCTCGCAAACACCAATCCTGTCTAGCCTCACAGCCTGTGTCTCTGTATTCTCGACAACATTGTCTTTTTCATTGTGAATACTGACGAAAAGTATTTTTTTAGCACTTCCCCTGTCTCGTCTGACTCCACGCACAACTTCCCACTATTACGCTTGACTGGCCCTAATCTTACTCTCATCATTCTTTTATTCTTGATATACCTATAGAAAGCCTTAGGGCTTTCCTTGATCCTATCTGCCAACGACTTCTCATGTCCCCACCTGACTCTTCTTAACTCTCTCACTAACTTGTAACTCTCAAGTGCCGAGACGTCTCTGACCGTGTCTTCAGAATCCTTAAGGGGGAGGGTGTGCAGCCAGAAGTTGTGGTGCACATTGGCACCAAAGACATAGGTAGGAAGGGGGGGGGAAGGTCATTCAGGAGCTCAGGGAGTTAGGCTGGAAGCTAAAGGCTGGACAGAGTCGTCATCTCTGGGTTGTTGCCGGTGCCACGTGACAGTGAGGCAAGGAATAGGGAGAGGGTGCAGTTGAACACGTGGCTGCAAGTATAGTGTAGGAGGGAGGGATTCAGGTATTTGGACAATTGGACTGCATTCTGGGGAAGGTGGGACCTGTACAAGCAGGACGGGTTGCACCTGAACCAGAAGGGCACCAATATCCTGGG
>NC_057716.1:33944164-33957066 GCF_004010195.1 Chiloscyllium plagiosum | reverse complement strand
GACTATCTCTTTCCTGCCTGACAGGTACATACATATCAAGGACACATCGTATCTGTTCCTTGAAAACGTTCCACATTTCAATGACATCCTTCCCTGACAGCCTATGCTCCCAACGTGTGTTCCTCAGATCCTGTCTTGCAGCATCGTATTTACCCTTTCCCCCAATTGTAAAACCTACCCTGTTGCATGCACCTATCTCTCTCCATAACCAAGGTGAAAGTCACAGAATTGTGGTCTCCTTCACCAAAATGCTCACCCACTAACAAGCCCATCACTTGTCCTGGTTTCGTTACCAAGTACCAAATCCAATATGGCCTCCCCTCTGGTCAGACAATCTACATACTGAGTTAGAAAAGCTTCCTGGACACACTGCACAAACACCGCCCCGTCCAATCTACTTGATCTAAAGAGCTTCCAATTAATATTTGGGAAGTTGAAATCCCCCATGACTACTATGCTGTGGCTTCTGCACCTTTCCAAAATCTGTTTCCCAATCTGTTTCTCCACATCTCTGCTGCTATTGGGGGGGGCCTATAGTAAACACTCAATAAGGTGACTGCTCCTTTCGTATTTCTGACTTCAGCCCATACTACCTCCAAAGGCAGATCCCCCTCGAACTGCCTTTCTGCAACCATTATACCATTTCTAATTAGCAATGCCACCCCCCTCCTTTTTTACCACCCTCCCTAATCTTACTGAAACATCTGTAACCAGGAACCTCCAACAACCATTCCTGTCCCTCTTCTATCCACATTTCTGTGATGGCCACATCATAGTCCCAAGTCCCAATCCACGCCTTAAGTTCACCCACCTTATTTCTGATACTCCTTGCGTTGAAGTATACACACTTGAACCCATCTCTGTGTCCGCAAGTATCCCCTGTCAGTGCTACCTTCTCCACAGCCTCCCGACATTCTTGGACACCCTGAAAAACAGCTAACCTACTTGCTGGACTACAAGTCCGGATCCCATCCCCCTGCCAAATTAGTTTAAACCCCCCCGAAGAGTACTAGCAAACCTACCTCCCAGGATATTGGTGCCCTTCTGGTTCAGGTGCAACCCGTTGGAAGATTGGAGGGTTGAGAGTGCTAGGCCTTTTCTCATTGGAACGGCGAAGGATGAGGGTGACTTGATAGAGGTTTATAAGATGATCGGGGAATAGATAGAGTCGACAGTCAGAGACCTTTTCCTCGGGTACAACAGAGTGTTACAAGGGGACATAAATTTAAGGTGAAGGGTGGAAGGTATAGGGGGGATGTCAGGGGTAGGTTCTTTACCCAGAGAGTGGTGGTGGCATGGAATACACTGCCTGTAGGAGTGGCAGAGTCAGAATCATTGGTGTCCTTTAAGCGAAATAGATAGGTACATGGATAGGTGCTTAAGCTCGGACAAATGTTCGGCACAACATCGTGGGCTGAAGGGCCTGTGCTGTGTTGTATTGTTCTATGTTCTATGTTCTATGCTCTATGTTCTATGCCCTAACTGAGCCATCACAGCTCATCCTAGCATAAGCCGCCTTCTTCCTCTTGACAAGAGATTCAACTTCTTTAGTAACCACTTGACAACGTCCTCCCTGCCTGACAAGAACATACTTATCAAGGACAAGTAGTAGCTGTTCCTTGAATAAGCTCCATATTTCAACTGTGCCCATCCCCTGCAGTTTCCTTCCCCATCCTATGCATCCTAAATCTTGCCTAATCACATTGTAATTGCCTTTCCCCCAGCTATAACACTTACCCTGGGATATATACCTATTCATTTCCATCACTGAAGTTAACATAACCGAATTGTGGTCACTATCACCAAAGTGCTCACTTACCTCCAAATCTAACACCCAGCCAGGTTTATTACCCAGTACCAAATCCAATGTGGCCTCGCCTCTTGTTGGCCTGTCTATATATTGTGTCAGGAAACCAGCCTGCATACATTTGACAAAAACTGACACATCTGAAGTACTCAAACTATCGTATTTCCAGTCGATATTTGGAAAGTTAAAGTCCCCTATAACAACTACCCTGTTACTCTCGCTCCTATCGAGGATCATCTTTGCTATCCTATCCTCTACATCTCTGGAACTAGTCAGAGGCGTATTCCCCTGCTGAATTAGTTTAAACCCTCCCGAAGAGCATTAGCAAATCTCCCCCCAAGGATATTGTACCCCTCTGATTCAGGTGGGGTACCCCATCTACCCCAGAATGAGCCCCAGTTATCCAGGAATCCAAAACCCTCCCTCCTGCACCATCCCTGTAGCCACATGTTCAACTGCTCTCTCTCCCTTTGCTATCCTATCCTCTACATCTCTGGAACTAGTCAGAGGTGTATAGAAAACTCCCAACAGTGTAACCTCTCCTTTCCTGTTTCTAAACCTCAGCCCATATTACCTCAGTAGGCATGTCCTCAAATGTCCTTTCTGCCACTGTAATACTGTCCTTGACTAACAATGCCCCAATCCCCCAACCCCTTTTACCATTTTCTCTATTCTTACTGAAACATCTAAATCCCGGAACCCACAACAACCATTCCTGTCCCTGCTCTACCCATTTCTCCAAAATGGCCACAACATCAAAATCCCAGGTACCAACCCATGCTGCAAGTTTACCCACCTTATTCCAGATGCTCCTGGCATTGAAGTAGACACACTTCAAACCAACTTATTGCTTGCTGGTGCCTCCTTGCGACCCTGAAACCTTATTTCTGATCTCACTACTCTCAACCTCCTGTATACTAGAACTACAATTTAGGTTTTCATTCCCCTGCTGAATTAGTTTAAACCCTCCCGAAGAGCATTAGCAAATCTCCCCCCAAGGATATTGTACCCCTCTGATTCAGGTGGGGTACCCCATCTACCCCAGAATGAGCCCCAGTTATCCAGGAATCCAAAACCCTCCCTCCTGCACCATCCCTGTAGCCACATGTTCAACTGCTCTCTCTCCCTATTCCTTGCCTCGCTAGCAGGTGGCACAGGCATCAAAGCAGAAATAACAGCTCTCTTTGTTCTAGCACTAAGCTCGCACCCTAGCTCCCTGAATTTCTGCCTTAAATCCCCTTCCCATTTCCTACTTATGTCGTTGGTGCCAATGTGGACTATGACTTGAGGCTGCACCCTGTCCCCCTCAAGGATCCTGAAAACATGATCAGAGACTTCACAAACCCTGGCACCTGTGAGGCAACACACCAACCGTGAATCTCTCTCGTTCCCACAGAACCTCCTGTCTGTGCCCCTAACTATGGAGTTCCCAGTGGGATCATACAATGCCTACAGTGTGTGAACAAGCCTTTTGGCCAATAAGATCACTCAAACTCTCCAAAGAGTATCCCACCCAAACCCATTACCCCTAACCTATTACTCTACGTTTACCCCTTACTAACACATGCCTGAACACTGTGGGCAATTTAGCACGGCCAATCCACTTGACCTGCTCATCTTTGGAATGTGGGAGGAAACCAGAGCACCCAGAGGCAACCCACACAGATACAGGGAGAACATGCAAACTCCACACAGACAGTTGCCTGAGGCTGGAATTGAACTCGGGTCCCTGGTGCTGTGAAGCAGCAGTGCTAACCATTGAGCCACCGTGTTGCCCCTCCTGACCAATGCAGTGAAACCATCAATGCAGTCCACAATTAAAGCTGGCTAAAGTTAACACTAATCCACTAAACATGACTTTATTGAGCACAAGCAACCTATGGACAGACCTCCAGACAGACAGTGGAAGTGGACAGTGTCAGTTCATCCAAATGCAAATAAGGTGATCTCCTTTGGCAACAATATCTTGGCATAGGTAAGTATGAAGAGGATGTTCCACCATTCAATGTGATCATGGCTGATCACATCCAATTCCATTTCTGGCCCCTTCCTTGAATCTCTGACAGACTGAAAATGAATCGATGTCAGCCTCAAATGTGTCATTTTACTTAACTGCGTTCCAGTACCTGTGTCATGGCTTGTGGGAAATGTCGCTGTTGGGAGGAACAGGTGACTTCAGACTTTGTCTTCTGTCTGGGTTGACTGTGCACTTCTCATATTCTTTTGAAATTGTAGGCCATTTGGCCCATTTGAGTCTGCTTTGCAATTCAGTATGATCATGGCTGACCATCCAATTCAGTTCCTTGGTCCCTTTTTCTACCCATCCCCTTTGATCCTTTTAGCTCTAAGAAACATATCCAGGCACGCGTGGAACCATTCGTGGGAATTGACAGATATTTTTCATCTTCAGTCCAAAAATAAGTGGCAGTACAGAAGGAAAGGAAAGGCAGCAAATCCTGCTCTCCAATCTCACTGACTCTTTGAACATTCTGTCCCATGTCTTGCAGATTATGGCGGACAATTAGCCTGGTGTGGTGATCTCTTGACCTGGCATGGTGGTCTTTCAGCGGTACATGATGGTGTCTTGGCCCGGCATGGCCTCAGTGTGGACGTCTAGTCTGATTCATTGAAGTGTGCCCCTGCCATGCCTAAGCATTTAAGAAAGGCTGTAATGTTTGAACTTACAACTTTATTTATTTTCTACTTAAAACTAAAAGGTGTCACTGTATTATAATTACTGCAATGTTTAACTTTAATTTTGTTTTTTCTTTTTACCTTGTTCTTAAGTTTCTGTACCTGGGTACTTATACCGAAGATAGTGCCTTGTGTGGTGACATTATACACTTTTCACTGTAAACTCCTGCACTTTTTGTACTTGAATACAAGTGACAATAAAAATCAAGATCAAAACTCAACTCCTCCCTGAAAACATTCAATGTTTTCACTTAAACTGCTCTCTGTGACAGAGAATTCCACAGGCTCGTCGCTCTCTGAATGAAGAAATTTCTCCTCATCTCAATCCTAAATGGCCACCTCATATCCTTAGACTGTGATCCCTGATTCTGGACTCTCCAGTCATCGGAAATGTCCATCCAGTGTTTAAGCTGTCTAGTCTTGTTGGAATTTTAGAGGTTTCTATGAGCTGTCCCTCATTTTGCTAAACTCCAGTGAACACAGTCCTAACCAATCTAGTCACCACTTTTAAAAGGGAGAAGGTCAGACAAAAGGCTACACATGGTCACTGGAGGAGAGAGAGAAAGAAACCTACACTGCTAACTGACACAGCAGTGAATTTGCTCAGTTACTGCCTTTGCTGTTTGAATTCATGTATCTCTGGACATCGGAGTGTGTCTAGGCAAACTTAACAAACAGTGAAATTCACAGATGACCTCAGAGAAATCTGTGTGGGAGAGCTCACAGCACAGGAACAGATAAGTGTATAGTTTTTAAGTGTAGCCTTGTTGTAAATCTACAATAGTGAGTAGAGTGAGTTCTTTCTTGATTATATGTTTTATTGAGATCTGTCTCTTGATTAAACTTTTAAAATATAAACCATAAGTATTAAGTTAGCCTGGAGGAGTGTTTTTATTTAGAGCAATAAGACGATGCTATTTTCTGGGTCTGTAGATTGTGAAGGAATAAAAATGGCCCTTAGTAGAGTAAAATGCTCTTCTTGTCAGATGTGGGAGTTTAGGGAGAATTTATGGGTTACTGAGGATTATGTCTGCAGGAAATGTCTCCGGTTGTGAATCCTATCAGATTGAATGGTTTGGTTGGAGTGACAGTTAGAGGCAATAAGGAATTTACAAGAGCAAGGGGGTATGATGGATGGTAGTTATAAGAAGGGAGAAAAGCTGCAGATGCAGTCAGGTAGATGGGCTTACTCTGGGAAAGGTTAGAGAGGTAGGCAGGTAATGCAGGAGTCCCCTGTGGCTATCCCCATTTCATACAAGTATGCTGTTTTGGAAAGTGTAGAGGGTGATGGACTCTCAGGGGAATGTACCATGAACAACTAAGTTTCTGGTATCGAGACTGGCTCTAACGCATTGAGAGGTACGTCACTCCAACCAATCCATTAAATATGATAGAATTTGCAGCCAAAGACATTTCCTGCAGACTTAATCCTCAGTAACCCATTCTATATGATTGATTGTGATAGGGGACTCTCTAGTCAGAGGCATAGACAGACGTTTCTGTGGCTAGCAGTGAAAAATCAGAATGGTGTGTTGCCTCCCTGGTGCCAGGATCAAGGATGTCTCAGAGAGGATGCAGAATGTTCTCAAAGATAAGAGGGTCCAGCAGGAGGTCATTGTACACATTGGAACCAATGACATAGGAAGGGAAAAGAATGAGATTCTGAAGGGAGAATATAGGAAGTTAGGCAGGAATTTAAAAAGGAGATCCTCGGGGGTATTAATATCTGGATTACTCCTAGTGCTACGAGGTGGTGAGGGTATGAATAGGAGGATAGAGCAGATGAATGTGTGGCTGAGGATCTGTGTATGAAAGAAGGGTTCATATTTTTGGATCATTAGAATGTCTTCTGGGGTAAAGGTGACCTGTACAAGAAGGATGGATCGTATCTGAATTGGAAGGGGACTAATATACTGGCAGAGAGACTTGCTAGAGCTGCTCAGGAGGATATAACTAGTAAGATGGGGGGGTGGGACCCGGGAAATAGTGAGGTAAGAGATCAGTCTGAGACTGGTACAGTTGGGAAAATGAGCAAGTCAAGCAGTCAGGGCAGGCTGGGAGAAAGCAGAGAACAAGGTAGGGCTGATACATTAAACTCCACTTCGATGCAAGAGGCCAAACTGGGAAGGCAGATGAACTCAGGGCATGGTTAGGAACATGGGACTGGGATATCACAGCAATTACAGAAACATGGCTCAGGAACGGACAGGACTGGCAGCTCAATGTTTCAGGATACAAATGTTACAGGAAGGACAGAAGTGGTGGGGGGGGGGGAGTGGTGTTTTTGATAAGGGATACCATTACAGCTATATTGAGGGAGGATATTCCTGGAAATACATTCAGGGAAGTTATTTGGGTGGAACTGAGAAATAGGAAAGGGATGGTCATCTTATTGGGATTGTATTATAGACCCCTTAATAATCAAAGAGAAATTGAGAAATAAATTTGTAAGTACATCTCAGCTATCTGTAAGAATAAAAGGGTGGTTTTGGTAGGAGATTTTAACTTTCCAAACATAGACTGGGACTGCCATAGTGTTAAGGGTTTGGATGGAGAGGAATGTGTTAATTGCATACAAGACAATTTTCTGATTCAGTATGCAGATGTACCTACTAGAGAAGGTGCAAAACTTGACCTACTCTTGGGAAATAAGGCAGGGCAGGTGCCTGAGGTGTCAGTGGGGGAGCACTTTGGGGCCAGTGACCATAATTCTATTAGATTTAAAATAGTGATGGAAAAAGATAGACCAGATCTAAAAGTTGAAGTTCTAAATGGGAGAAAGGCCAATTTTGACGGTATTAGGCAACTTTCAAAAGCTGATTGGGGGCAGATGTTCACAGGTAAAGGGACGGCTGGAAAATGGGAAGCCTTCAAAAGTGAAATAACAAGAGTCCAGAGAAAATATATTCCTGTTAGGATAAAAGGAAAGGCTGGTAGCTGTGGGGAATGCTGGATGACAAAAGAAATTGAGGGTTTGGTTAAGAAAAAGAAGGAAGCATATGTAATGTATAGACAGGAGAGATCGAGAGAATCCTTAGAAGAGTATTAAGGGAAATCAGAAGGTGAAAAAGGGGACATGAGATAGGTTTGGCAAGTAGGATTAATGATAATCCACAGTTTTTTATAAATACATTAACGACAAAAGGGTAACTAGGGAGAGAATAAGGCCCCTCAAAGATCAGCAAGGCGGCCTTTGTGTGGAACCACAGGAGATGGGGGAAATACTAAATGAGTATTTTGCATCAGAATTTACTGTGGAAAAGGATATAGAAAATACAGAATGTAGGGAAATAGATGGTGACACCTTGAAAAACATCCATATTACAGAGGAGGAAGTGCCTGATGTCTTGAAATGCATAAAAGTGATTAAATCCTCAGGACCTGATCAGGTGTACCCTAGAACTCTGTGGGAAGCTAGAGAAGTGATTGCTGGGCCTCTTGCTGAGATATTTGTATCATCGATAGTCACAGGTGAGGTGCCAGAATACTGGAGATTGGCTAATGTGGTGCCACTGTTTAAGAAGGGTGGTAAGGAAAAGCCAGGGGACTATACACCAATGAGCCTGACATTGGTGGTGGGCAAGTTGCTACAGAGAATCCTGAGGGACAGGATTTTACATGTATTTGGAAAGACAAGGACTGAATAGGGATCGTCAATATGGCTTTGTGCGTGGAAAATCATGTCTCATGAACTTGATTGAGTTTTTTGAAGAAGTGACAAAGAGGATTGATGAGGGCAGAGCGGTAGATGTGATCTATATGGACTTCAGTCAGGCATTTGACAAGGTTCCCCATAGGGGACTGATTAGCAAGATTAGATCTCATGGAATCCAGAGAGATTTAGTCATTTGGATACAGAACTGGCTTGAAGGTAGAAGACAGAAGGTAGTGGTGGAGGGTTGTTTTCCAGACTGGAGGCCTGTGACCAGTGGAGTGCCACAAGGATCAGTGCTGGGTCTGCTACGTTTCATCATTTATATAAATGATTTGGATGCGAGCATAAGAGGTACAGTTAGTAAGTTTGCAGATGAAACCAAAATTGGAAGTGTAGTGGGCAGCGAAGAAGGTTACCTCAGATTACAATGGGATCTTGATCAGATGGGCCAATGGGCTGAGGAGTGGCAGATGGAGTTTAATTTAGATAAATGTGAGGTGCTGCATTTTGGGAAAGCAAATCACAGCAAGACTTATACACTTAATGAAAAGGTCCTAGGGAGTGTTGCTGAACAAAGAGACCTTGGAGTGCAGGTTCATAGCTCCTTGAAAGTGGAGTTGCAGGTAGATAGGATAGTGAAGAAAGCGTTTGGTATGTTTTCCTTTATCAGTCAGAATATTGAGTACAGGAGTTGGGAGTACAGGAGTGGGCGGCACGGTGGCACAGTGGTTAGCACTGCTGCCTCACAGTGCCAGAGACCCGGGTTCAATTCCTGCCTCAGGCGACTGACTGTGGGGAGTTTGCACATTCTCCCCGTGTCTGCGTGGGTTTCCTCCGGGTGCTCCGGTTTCCTCCCACAGTCCAAAAAGATGTGCAGGTCAGGTGAATTGGCTGTGCTAAATTGCCCGTAGTGTTAGGTAAGGGGTAAATGTAGGGGTATGGGTGGGTTACGCTTCGGCGGGTCGGTGTGGATTTGTGGGCCGAAGGGCCTGTTTCCACACTGTAAGTAATCTAATCTAATCTAAACAATGAACCTTAAAGGGAGGTCATGTTGCGGCTGTATAGGACATTGATTGGGTCACTATTGGAATATTGTGTGCAATTCTCGTCTCCTTCTTATTGGAAGGATGTTGTGAAACCTGAAAGGGTTCAGAAAAGATTTACAAAGATGTTGCCAGGGTTGGAGGATTTGAGATAAAGAGGGAGGCTGAATAGGCTGGGGCTATTTTCCCTGGAGTGTCAGAGGCTGAGGGGTGACCTTATAAAGGTTTATAAAATCATGAGGGGCATGGATAGGATAAATAGGCAAAGTCTTTTCCCTGGAATGAGGGAGTCCAGAACAAGAGGGCATAGGTTTAGGGTGAGAGGGGAAAGACATAAAAGGGACCTAAGGGGCAATTTTTTTTCATGCAGAGTGTGGTATGTGTCTGGAATGAGCTGCCAGAGGAAGTGGTGGAGGCTGGTACAATTGCAACATTTAAAAGGCATCTGGATGGGTGTATGAATAGGAAGGGTTCAGAGGGATATGGGCCGGGTGCTGGCAGGTGGGACTAGATAAGGTTAGGATATCTAGTCGGCATGGATGAGTTGGACTGAAGGGTTGTGTTTCCGTGCTGTACATCTCTATGACTGTTTGACTTATTTTGAAGTGCAGTTGCTGTCATAATGTAGGAACTGCAGCAGTCAATTTTGCATATCACATTCCTAAACACAGCACACAGGGCTCTGTGCTCTATGGCTTGTTACCTGGGATGCACACTGAGACTGTGCCATCAACTCAGCGAAAGTTGCTCTTTGGTCTGCTCAGAGTTGGTCTTCCAGAGTAAGGAGTTGACCTTGACTGAGTGTTGTAAACTGGCACATTCCAAGGTCCAGGACTACGTACTAAGAGACACACTAAAGCCTGGGACAGCTGCTGCTAAGTTATTTTGATTATTTGATTAGATACCCTACAGTATAGAAACAGGACATTTGGCTCAACAAGTCCATACCGACCCTCCGAAGAGTAACCCACCCAGACCCATTCATCTACCTATATTTACCTCTGACTAATGCACCTAACAGTATGGGCAATTTAGCATGGCCAATTCACCTAACCTGCACATATTTGGATTGTGGGAGGAAACTGGAGCACCCGGTGGAAACTCATGCAGACACAGGGAAATCCACACAGTCGCCCAAGGTGGGAAACTCTCAGAACCTTTTGTTGCCTCAGTGTATGTCAATGCTCTCCTGTGAGAGTAAGAAATACCTTTGGGTTTTGAATTGCAGGAAATATCAAATTATAACGTTTGGTCTTCTTGAGCAGCATGGTGGCTCAGTGGTTAGCACTGCTGCTTCACAGTGCCAGGGACTCAGGTTCGATTCTACCCTCAGGTGGCTGGTTTCCTCCCACAGTCCAAAGATGTGCTGGTTAGGTGGATTGGCCATGCTAAATTGCCCGTAATGTGCAGGCTAGGTGGAAATGTAGGGTATGGATGTGGTCTGTGAGGGATGCTCTTTGGAGGATTGGTGTGGATTTGATGGGCCAAATGACCTACTTCAACAGTGGAGGGATTCTATGATATGCAAAAGACTGTACAGAATTGCTTTAGTACCTGTGAATATAGATAAAGATTTTTTTATGAATAAAGCATATTTTTGCAATTTAAAAAAACTGTCAATTGAGGTACTGTTGGTGTGGCTGCACATCGCGCTGTTCTGCCCCATTCCCTGAATCTGCACCTTTGCAGGCAACTGAGCCGTCTTCCACTTCATCTGGAAGTCAAAGATAGACTGTGTCCACAAGGACATCATGTACAATGCTCTGGATATGAGGAGGAAGGACATACCCATCCTCATTCTGATGGCCACTTTGGTGTGCGGCTGCATCAAGCTGTGTGCGTTGACTCTCAGTACACAAACACTGAATGTCACTACATACTGAGGTTCTCCCTGTCCCCAGTGTTACAAAGGATGGGACTAGCCTCCTTGCCTCCTTGCCTCCTTGGACCATTCTGTATCACCTGTCCTTCGTGGAAAACGTTACAAAACAACAAACGCCCATGATACAAGTCCTGAAGAAGGCGTTTGGTATGTCTTCGTTTATTGGTAGAGTATTGAGTACAGGAGTTGGGAGGTCATGTTGCAGCTGTACAGGACATTGGTGATGCTACTTCTGGAGTATTGTGTGCAATTCTGGTCTCCTTCATCTCAGAAAGATGTTGTGAAACTTGAAAGGGTTCAGAGGAGATTTATAAGGAGGTTGCCAGAGTTGGAGGATTTGATTAGATTAGATTCCCTACAGTGTGGAAACACGACCTTCGGCCCAACCAGTCCACACCGACCCTCTGAAGAGTAACTAATGCACCTAACACTATGGACAATTTAGCATGGCCAATTCACCTGACCTGCACATCTTTGGACTGTGAGAGGAAACCAGAGCACCCGGAGGACACCCACGCAGACATGGGGAGAATGTGCAAACTCCACACAGTCAGTTGCCCGAGGCTGGAATCGAACCTGGGACCCTGGTGCTGTGAGGCAGCAGTGCTAACCACTGAGCCAGAGGCTGAGGGGTGACCTTATAGAGGTTTATAAAATCATGAGCGGCATGGATAGGATAAATAGACAAAGTCTTTTCCCTGGGGTGGGGGAGTCCAGAACTAGTGGACAAAGGTTCAGAGTGAGAGGGGAAAGAGATGAGAGAGTCCCAAGGGGCAACTCTTTCACGCAGAGGGTGCTATGTATATGGAATGAGCTGCCAGAGGAAATGGTAGAGGCTGGTACAATTGCAACATTTAAAGGGCATCTGGGTGGGTATATAAATAGGAAGGGTTTGGAGGGATATGGGCCTGGTTGGGATATCTGGTCGGCATAGACGAGTTTGACTGAAGGGTCAGTTTCTGTGCTGTACATCTCTATGACTCTATGACAAGTCCATCAGGGAGCGGTCAGCAATTATCATCCTCTAGACCCTTCGGGAAAAGGAGAGGGTTGAATCCTGTTGTGCAGCTTCTTCGGCGGACTGTCAAAGTCGTTTGGCAGAACGCCTCATCACCAGAACTTTCCAACAAGCTTGAAGATGTTGCTTAGCTGGTGGTGAGAAGGGCACTGCCAGTCAGGTGCTTCATCACTTGGTCTGTGTGCGTCCACATAGAGGTTGCGCTGTTTGAAGAGATTGTCATTCAGTTTGCTCTGAATTGGGCCTTTGACAAGAGGGTATGGAGAGAGATGCAGTGGTTTTTGTTGAGCTTCATCCTGAGCAGCTCCGTGATGCAGGACTCTGCTGTACGGTCTTACCTTTGGGTGCACACCAAGACAAATGTCGACTATGCCTGGAAGACCATCAACCCAGTGAAGACGCTTTTTGGTCTGCCCAAATCTTGTTGGTCTTCCAGTATAAAGAGATGGAAATGTGTTGCTGGAAAAGCGCAGCAGGGCAAGCAGCATCTACGGAACAGGAGAATCGACGTTTCGGGCATTAGCCCTTCTTCAGGAATGAGGACAGTTGGTCCAGCAGGCTAAGATAAAAGATAGGGAGGAGGGACTTGGGGGAGGGGCGCCGGAAATGTGATAGGTGGAAAGAGGACAAGGTGAGGGTGATAGGTCAGACTGGGGTGGGGGCGGAGAGGTCGGGAAGAAGATTGCAGGTTAGGAAGGCGGTGCTGAATTTGATGGATTTGACTGAGACAGGCTGGGGAGAGGGGAAATGAGGAAACTGGTGAAACCCGAGTTCATCCCTTGTGGTTGGAGAGTTCCTAGCCG
>NC_057716.1:33921383-33943194 GCF_004010195.1 Chiloscyllium plagiosum | reverse complement strand
GCTGAAACTTTATTGCTGGAACAGCACAGCAGGTCAGGCAGCATCTAGGGAACAGAAGATTCGATGTTTCGGGCACATGCCCTTCTTCAGGAATGGAATTGGAAGCACACTAGCTTTCGGAGCGACGCTCCTTCATCAGGTGGTAGTGGAGGGCTCGATCGTAACACACAGAATTTATAGCAAACATTTACCGTGTGATGTAACTGAAATTATACATTGAAAAATTGATTGTTTATTGCACTGCTGAGGAGCTCTAAGAAATGTCAAAATTCCAATGTTTTTGGGTTTTTTTCCCTGCAAAGATCGTACAAAACTGATTTAGAACCTTTGTATGTACTTGCAGATGATTATTTATACAAAAGGTATATTTTTGAAGCAAAAAAACTGTCAATCAACATCAACACATACAGATCAAACAAACAAAACCAGACAATACTGGAGTTACACAGCAACACCAAAATGTGCAAATAATACACACTGGTCTGACTCATCCCCTATACCTCAACATGGAGTTCCTAGATGACCAATATCTTCAATTCTAAGCATGACTGCTTCTTTTATTGGATTGTCCCTCTGGGAGAGTGCACTCAAACAGGTTATTTATTGATGGAATTGCTATGTGTGGGATCTTGCTGTGTGCACCGAGAGCTGACACAAATTCTCCAGACTCACCTCGGATGGTTTTTGAGGCACGACCTAAACACATTTAAGGGATGATCAAAACAAAAACTGAGAAGGTAACGGGGTGGGGGACTGGTTGGGGTTTATTTTGGTTGTTGTGGTTTGTACTGAACTGGGTTCGTCCATCCCAGGTTAGGGGTGTCTTTTCCCTTTCCGTCTCTTTCAGTAACTTCCCGAAATTTGCTCAGTGGGATCTATGGGCAACTGATCTGAGTGGACGGCACCTAACACCATGGGGGGGTGGGGGGTGAGGGTGGTGTGGTGTTAAATGTCCCCCTCAAAAATTCCTGCTAATGATATCAGCTGCGAAACGTGTTGCAGATTCAATTCAAAGATGGTCCGGTTCCACCAGCACCTTCATTTCCAAGTGATGAATTCTGTCTCCGATCGTTCATTAACTTTGGGTTGGGCCAATTCATGGACAGTGATTAAAAATATTGGACTCTTTTGCCCCTATGCCTGAAATCCTCAGCTTTCCCTGAGTGGGTGAGCCTAGGGTGGACGGGCCCTTGACTCCAAAGAAGGGTTATGTTGAGGGAGGAGGAGATAGGGGAATGGAGATAAATCTCTCCATCAGGGCCTTGCTTTTGCGATTGCTACACTTTATCCATACAGATAGTGAAACAGAAACACAGACACACATAGACACATACACATGCACACAATATAGAAATCACAAGCAGACACACTGAGACATACACATATAGAGATCACAGGCAGAGACACAGATACAGAGGCAGAGTCACAGAGGTGCACAGAGATCACAGGCAAGCACAGAGACAGTCACATAGAGAGAGTACAGGCAGACATGACACAGTCACAGAGTACAGGCAGACAGACATACACACAGATTACAGGCAACCACAGAGACACAGTCACAGAGTACAGACAGACACACACAGACCACAGGCAGACACACATATATGAGACCATAGAGACATACATGATCACATGGAGACCACAGGCAGACACAGAGACACACACATTCACACAGAGACCCTCTCTGTCACTGATTTCCATCCTCCTGGTATCTTTGCAAAGCACCACGTGGGCTCCAATTTTTTTTCTCTGATATTTTTAAGTCTGATTTATTTAGAGGCGGTGCTTAAAGCAAAGGAGCGTCGTAAGCGACAGTTTGAGTCCGGGACTCGCTTAGCTTTTGTCTCTCGGTGCGGGAGCAGTTGAGTTGTTTGGAGGCGGACTTGTGTGTGTTTCTGTGGAATAGGCAGAGACAGGGGAAGGGAGGGAGGTAGGCCGGGGAGTGGGGGTGGTTGGTTGGTTGGAGAGATCATGAACAAGTTGTACATTGGCAATCTGAGTTCAAGTGTCACCGCCGCCGACCTCCAGCAACTGTGCGAGCAGAGGGAGCTCTGCATCGGGGAAGTCCTCCTCAAATCCGGCTATGCCTTCGTGGATTGCCCCGACGAGAACGCGGCGATTAGAGTCATCGAGACCCTGTCCGGTGAGTGCTGTGGGATCTTCCCGTGCATCTGGAGGAACAGCATACACAGAGAGAGAGAGAGAGAGAGGAGGGCTGGGTTGTTGCCTCTATAGAGTTCTCTCACTCTCCCCAGAGTGAGCTTAAAAAGAAGCTGTGCAGAAGCACCCACCACTGGACATCCAACTTTTTATTTTCGCGTCCCTGTTATTTATTTCTCTGGCTGGCTGGAGGCAGTTGAATGTGTTGGAGCTCTCCCTGCACCAATCCCTTTTGTTTTGTTTTTGCCCCTGTCTATTGCTCACACTTTTAGGACCCTCCAAGGTGGGGGAACTCAACAAGCAACTAGCACATGCATCAAAAAATGCATCTGCTCCAATCCAGAGGGGATTCCCAACCTCCTCGTTGGAGAGTGAGGGAGGAGGATGTTTTTGGAGGAAACGTTGATGCGAAGGGGGTGGGAGGGTATTGGTGTATCACCCTCTCTTCCCCCAATCATCTACACACAACAGAGAGGATGAGGACTTAACTTTCCCTGTTGGGGGACAGTGAGGAAGAGATGGTTGATGTGAGGGGAGGTGGATACTTAAGATGTCTATCCCTCCTCTTGTTAAATATAAAAAACAGAGAGACATGAGTTAGATTCCTTGTTGAGTTGAGTGAGGGGAGGAGTGTTTGAGGAGATCTGTCACTTTTGTACACACAGAGGGACAGTCAGCCCTCCTGGCTGTCTCTGTTTAGATATTTGAGCAAGTGAGGGAATGATGTGTAAGGGTGAGGCAGGGGTACTGGAGGTGGTGTATTGCCCCTTTCCCTGACTTTCTCTCTTCCTCCCTCTCTATCTTCTTTCTGTTACCCTCCCTGTGTTGGTCAGGGAAGGAGGAAGGGGTGAGGGTCTGGCATCTGAGGGTTACATGATGGAGTTTTTTTTTCCATAAACTCTTGCACACAGACACACAGGGAGAGTCCAGTCCCCTGTTTCCTCTTCTCTGTCCAACCCCCCCCCCCCCCCCGTGGTTTGTGAAGAGGTGTGTGTATGGGGGGTGTCTGATGAGGGGTATTTAAGGTGTTTTATTACCCCCTGTGAATGAACACACACACACAGAGGAAGAGCCCAGCCTAACCCACTTGTTCCCCCTCCCCTCTCTTTTCCTCCCTGTGTTTGTCTGGGTCTGTGTGGGTGAGAGTGGAAGGGGTGGTGTCGGAGGGGGGTATTTGAGGTGGTTTATTACCCCCTGTAAACACACACACAGAGGAAAGAGTCCAGTCTGGCCCCCTGTCCACTCTTTGTCTACCTCCCTGTGTCTGGGTGTTTGTGTGGGTGTGTGGGGTGGAGTGTGCTTGAGGAGGGGTATTTAAGCTGGATTAATACCCACACACACACACACTTCAATCACACAGAGGGAGAGCCCAGCCCAGCCCCCCCTGTCCCTCTCTCTCTCTCTCTCTCTGGGTGTCCGCGGGGTATTTTTCCTGGATTTTTTTCCTCTGATTTTATTGATGGGAGCCGGGAGGGGCTGAGCCCCAGGGGACACCCGTGCCCTCCTCCCCGGGGGGGCGACCCGCTTTTTACGAGGTGTCCCGGCCGGGGGTGCCCGGGGTCCGGAGTGAGGAGAGAGGGAAGGAGGAGAGGGGGAGCGAGGAAGGAGGGAGAGAGGAGAGAGAGAGAGAGAATGTGTGAAATACTGACGGGGGGAAGGGAAGGGGCTGCAGAGGGAGAGAGGAGGGGACCCTCATCCTAAATACCCCCACCCCCAGGGTTGGGCGGGGGTGACAGACAGCACCCCCACCCCACCCTTTACCCCAGGGTAGGGGGGCTCTCTGTCTTGACACACTCTTGCATATTGAGACTCACATACCTGTCTCCCCACCCTCCCCTTCACCTCCCCCACCCCACACTTCCACACTGCAACAACCTTTTATTTTAATGTTATTTGAAATTCAAAAAAGCGGGCTAGCTCTCAAGAGCATGGCGCCCCCGTCCTTCATTTTGTTAATCAAGAGTGTTCAGATCTCTCTCTCTCCCTCCCTTTCCCACACACCTCACTTTTTTTTCATTCTTTCCTCCACACACCACCCCTCTCCCTTTCTTTCTCCTCTTTGACACATGGGTCTTCTTGTGTCTTCTCCCCCCCCCCTCCCATTTGCACCTTCTCTCCCCTTTTCAACAGGACAGTTGCATTTCCACTCATGCCTCCTTCCCTGGACTGCTTTCACTTTCAAGCCCCTTCAGATGGAGGGGCATTTAAAAAATATATATATCCTAATGGGGTAATGGGAGGGATATTTTATTTTGAGTGTTTTAATGTTTCCCCCCCAACCCCTACCATATTTAGTTCAGGAGAAGTTGCCTGCCTGGTTTGAGGGGGGGAGGGGAGCAATAACTTGTTACAGTGGGATTGGCAACATGCAGCTGTTACATTTCGGCTCCCCACATGTGGGACTCTGTCTCACTACCTAACTCACTCCTTTCAAATAAAATTCAATTTATACTCATTGTTGTTTCTTTTTCAACTTCAGGCAAAGTGGAGCTTCATGGCAAGGTGATTGAAGTCGACTACTCTGTCCCTAAAAAGCAGAGGTCAGCCTTTATATCGACTCACTTTTTTAATTTCTAAATGTTTATTGACTCTGCTTCTGTCTTGTTGAGTGTGTTTGCTACCTCCTTCCCTTGTCCCATGTAACGACAGCACAACTATGCAGATATTCCTTAAAATGTTAGATCATTTTGAATATTTATTACCTGCAAGTTCCCAATAGGTTTGAAATAGATGCATGTTTAGTTTGCAATAAATGGCACCATACATGTTGATGATAGTATTGCAAGAGTGAAATATTAATTTGCAATAAATAGGGCCATGTATGTTCTCACTACTAATATTGCAATAGCGAAACCTTTTATCGCTTGTTTTAAAACCCATTTGAATTAAAATTTCAAAATTAAATCATATTTTTACATCTGAAAAGAAAATAAAGCACCTTTTTGTAAGAATTGACAATCAGTTAGGTTTTCATTTTTGGAGTTTGGTGTTGTGCAATTTTCTGAAAACCCTCTTTTTTTTCTAAGAACAGCAATCTGAACCTAACTTTGTATCTTGTTAATTTAAGATTTGTTTTTCTCAAAAATGTTCAATGATTGATGTCAAAAACATTTAAATTATATGTTGCATATTCTGATTGCAAATTAGAAAGACACTTCCCCATTTCCTTCCTTAATTCCTCCAAAAGCAAACCTCATTTATTCTATTTTCTCCATTATTCAACAGCAGAACAAAATAAAAGTGCAAATAATGTGAAGGAAAGATTTGAAACTCAATCTAAATCAGAAAGTTTGTTATTTACTGAACATTTTGTGTAGCATATGGTACTTTAAACTTGCTAAGTTTGGCACAGAAAAGAAAGTTGCTCTAACTCTGTGATGCTGGTGCACAATCCCTGATATTTCTTTCTTGAAGAATTTGCATACTGCTCCAGAGAATGCATCCATACTTAACTAAATATAACATTAATATAGAAAAGGCAGAATGTATCAGAACATAGATTCCAAAGGAAAACAAGCATGTTAGATTGAAAAACATGGATAAGGGAAGTTGTGTTGCTTGTCTTTTGGAGGAGAGTGCATTATTGCTTTATTTCATGAACAATGTCAAACGGAAATGCAATGATCATATTTTGAAAAAGATGTATTTTTAAAACCCAGATGGTTGTTGGTGCAGGCAGCCATGTTTACAGTCTACTCTTGATAAGTTGTTTGTTGCTATTTAGAGGCAGTGTTCTGAGGAAGTCAATTTGTGTGTGTGTGTTTGTTTGTGTTTTGTACCATGTGTTGTTCTGATCGATACGCGGGGCAGATGGATTTTTGAAAAGTTGAAAACCGGCATTTGAAAGGAGTGCAGTAGAACACGCCTTGTGTGCATTGCTGGTATGTGTGTGTGTGTGTCAGCCTTTGAGGCACATCTGGATAAATTGTCTTTGCTGAGACTACCGATCCTGGTTTGTTGCTCATTGTGGGAGAGGGGCTCAGTTCTCTGTCTCTTACAGCAGTTGAGTCTTACTCATTTTCCTAACCTTGTCTATGTGTTATATTTTTAATCTGTACACCCACCCTCTGCTGCCTTGTAGTGTATTTCTGAGGAGGAGTGGGAGATGGCAGATGCCCGACAGTATGAATATTTTTCCCTGTTGCACTAATTAGATGTAAACGTGTCCTGGCTTATTTATTTAAAAAAAAAATTAACGCTAGATTGGGGCTGCCAGGCATCCTAAATACTGGGGCCATCGATGATTTTTGCTGCATGTATCGGGGGTGAAATGTGAATTATTGTCGATCCATGCTTGTCTTTGGGGCTAGTAAAAGCAGGGGACTGGGGAGCACCAAGTGCTGGTAATTCTAGTTAATAAAACACTATGTTTTGTGCTGCTGAGCCCTTTTTTGTTTCTTTACAAGTAGTTGTGGAACTTATTCAGCTGCAGAATGTTGTAAACTTTAAAACATCAGTAACACACCCTCCAGGAAGGGAGGTGTGGAACTCCAACTCTGACGGTTTTTTAAAAAATATATACCTTCCAACAGAACAGGAGTGGTGATTTTGTGGTCATCTGTCACCTAAGAAAGTGAAAACACAGCAAATGTGTTAGACAGAAATGGAGGTAATGCAAAGTGTAGGATGAGCTCCTGGTGTATACGTATAGAACATTAGTCATTGCAATGGATTTGTCAATAAGGTGGGCTAACCCCATGCTGAAAGTTTACAAGGGCAATATAAAGTGTCTTTTTGAGAGGAAACCTGTATTGGTGGAGTTTGAAAGTCCTTAGATGTCTGTCCACTTGCTGCAGTTGTTGAAATTTTTTTTTTAGGCAAGAGGAAAAAAATGTATAAAGAAATTAGCAATGCAGTAAAAAAGTCCGAGCTGCTTATTATCTTCAGTTGTAGAAAAGGGAAGTTTACCTTTTCTTTCAGAAAATGTGTGTGGCTGTTCTTCTGTTGTAAACCAAGATGGGCTTGTTTTAACAATTGGACCAAGTTTTGCTTTCTCCCACACTCCACCGGCTACAAGTAGATATCAAGTACACTTATTCCTCCTTATGCCTGTTTACCTGTTTCATACTGGAAGGGAACATTTGCTATTACTAGGTTGAGATCTGAGGTCAGTGTTCAGTGGTGTTGCTTGTCTGTTGTTGGAAACTTCTACATTTGTGCAGTAGATTTTCCTTTCCTTGGCATGATAGTGACCTGGAAGAGACAGAAAGAATGTCAATGGATTGTGACAGAGAAGGTTCAATGTTGCAGTGGAAGACACTAATTGGGGAGCAAACCCTTCTTGTTAAAGTTTTGAACATACTCAAAGGTAAAAGACAAAAATAGTCAAAGAATACATGATAATGCAATAATGGTGATGGATTTAGTGTGTAGAGCGTAATTGATTTGTTAGTGTAGTTCCCTTTGCAAAATCACGGGGAAAAGAAATCAGTAAAGATAGATTGACAATGTATTTTCTCTTAAGTTAAGGATTCAAATGGTTTTGAGATTCTGTGGCTTTCCCCTAAGTAAGAAGACTACTTCACGTCTCCACCATTGTGAGCTGTGGTGTCACACTGAAGGTTTTGAAAGATTTCATGATGCATCTGCATGAGAGGAAACGCAGCAAAAATTAAAAACCTGTTCAAAAGATAATTACTTTCTTCTCAACCCTAACAGAAGCTGATGAGAGCAAACTGCTCTAGCAGGGTATGCTTGGGGTGGTGGTTTAAAAAAAAGACCTTTCTTGATCTGAATTTCAGTTTCTAAGAGTCTGGGGAGTTGTTTTCCTGTGGCTGTAATGACACAGTAGGAAGGTTATGTGGCAGCCCTAAGATGTCTTTATCTTGCTGTACTTTGTTAAGAAGTCAACTCGAAAGGGTACAAACTTGTCACAGGTTGTCCGATTACTGGGAAAAAAAAGGTTATAGAATCATCAAAACCGTATCTGTTCCGGGATGCTGCAGGTTTTGTGTTGTTATATTTTCTGTTGCTCTCCTGACAAAACTGTAGTGAACAACTAGTTGAGTAGTGGAGAATAAATGGCAGATTTATGTGCATTCTCTGTTTTCTTGGTTTCATTTATCCTGATGTCTCAGTTTCTTTGGAGTGTTCAATGCCCAGTATTATTGACAGGCAGTTAATATTTAGAAATAATCGATGTAGAAAAACTTCCAGGGCTTTGAGGAAAGGCAAGACTGTGGGATTAATCAGGATAGGTTTCTCGATGAGTCAGCAGTGACAAAGTGGGCTGAATGGCCTCTCTGAGCTGTAGAATTATGGGTGCACAGCCCAGCCCAGCCCAGCCCATGACTCATTCTAGTTGCAAGAAGGAAGGTGTGTGTGTTTATAAATCAGAAACTAAATCTATTCTTTCTCAATCACCTGGTTTTGAGTTTTGAGTATAACCTTTTTGAGGGAAATCAAATTGCACCTTTTTTTTAACAAGTAATTCTTGGTGCCCTACTTCGGAGCAATGGAAAGCGCCCGAGTATATAAGTACAGATTTTGTCCCTTCAAACGTGGAGCTGTATTTGGCGAAGCTGTTTGAGTTTCTCTGAGTACTGTTTCCAAATGTTACATGCTGCAAATCTGTTGGAGTAATTAAGGGAATGGCACAATGAGAGTGTTGGGACCTCGGCATGTCCTCTTCCATGATTTTGTTTGTGTGATCATGTGCTGGTATAAGTAAGATAAAGGACCCTGGGATCTGTGTACAAATTCACCATGCTGGTAAACTGTTCGTTAGCGTGGTGCTGATATTATCTTGGAACTGTCTAAGCGGTAAAGCTCAGAATTGTCTTGGCTGATAATCGGGGGAGCAAATCTGGTGGGAATGAATGAATGTTGAACCGCTTTGTTTGCCATCAGTTTACATTTGATTTAATCCTATTGCCCGACATTCCCCAAATCCCCATCTCTTGTATATCTGCAACTGATTGAGCCAGTGAGGACCAATGCTAATGGTTCAGCCTTGCCTGCAATTTTCAGTAAACACTTCATTCTATTCCCTCTCCGCCCACTTTGATAAAAGTTTATGTATCATTCATACCTTACTCTTCCCTTAAAGTAAGCCACCAGTGAAGAAAGTTGGGGATGTTACTTTGACATTAAATTGCAACAAAAGTAAGTCGTCCACAGAAAGGAGAAAAGAAATGCTGATGTTGAGCCAGTCTTCTGTGGAGATAGCTTGTCTCTCTCAATATTGAATATATTAAACTTTTTGCCAGATTATTAAGCAGCTATCATTCAGGGACTGCATCAGGCACGAGAGAAGATTATCTCCTACATCGTAAACATTTAGTTACTGCTTTCCTTTTTAAGTGTGTGAATTATTTGCTGTTGGCTGTGAGCAGCACAGAGTAAACAATTAGATTTATGCAAGGGGGGGATGATGACTTTGAGTCATATTTTCTGCTGTCTAGACAGTACTGTCACTTATGTTGAGTGAGTAAATTTGTAGCACATGTCTCCAAAGTGCTGGAGAAAGTTTGCAAGGTTCTGCTTAACTGCGACCAGCCCTTCAGTCACAGATGTGTCCTCCGAGTGTATGCTTTGTGACAATGCTATTGCACGCATGTTTAACGGAAAATAAACTGTACCCCCACCAAGAGGAATTTGTCACTTGACAAACATTTTAACCTAAAGTAAAAAGCAGCAATGAGAGGAACAAAGTGATTAGTTGAATTTGGGGTGGTGTTGGGGGTGGGGGTAAATTTTTAGTGACAGACAGTGAAGGTGAAGTATGCTCCAGGCATATGTGCTTTGAGGATCTGGTTTTGTTAGCATGGAATCAAGGAAGAACATTCTGGAAGCATATAGAATAAGGAGGGGGCAGAATTAGTGGTTTCTGGTGGGAGCTGTGCACCTGTCAAAGGCAAGTAACCTACGACTTTCCTCTTTTGCACCTGCAAAAAAAAAAATCAACTTTTCATTCAGATTCCCAGCATTTGTTTTTTTTGGTCAAAAAAAGTTGTTGTATCCACTTTAATTTTCCCCTCTTCATTTATTAATGCTAATTTTGTGACTGATGCATGTGTCAAGATAAACGTTTGTCCTGGGGCTCTGTCCATTCAAAACTTTCTGCTCTCATTTCTAAAGTATTTGTTCTTTCCACAAAACTCAGCCAATGCACAACGTTTAATCAGGTCAAAGTTCATCAATATACACGAAACAAATATAAAAATATTTTTGTGTGCAAATATAAACAGCAAATGCATGCAAATTGATGTAAATTACAAGTTGGAGGGTCTCACCTGTTTGGACTCAGGTGAGGTCAGGAGGATGTTGTGCGGTATGGCAGGAATAGTGGCACAGCTTGTAGCCTTTCACCTGGGAACATGAGATTATTTGTAAATGTGAGCATCAATGTTCCCTGCTTTGGCATTATTTTATCACTAGGTCAGCTGGTGAAAGTCGTTAAATTTTATGGATTGATTCCTTCCAAAGTTTTAGCGAGTGGTTTCCAATATTTGCTGTCCTGTGCCTCTTTTTTTTTGTTTAAAATAAGTATTTCTTTTGTGGTCTGAAATTATTGATTGTTTTCTCATTCATAAAAACGAGTTTGGAAAGTGCTTAAGCAAGCGCTGAGTTAATTGGGGCGAAGTGCTTGTTTCAGGTCTTGAATTGGAAATACTGCTGTTTATATCTGATATGCTTTCACTAGTTCTTCAAATAAAATGGAGATAATAGCTTATAAAAATATTCCCCCCCAAGTATTTGTCTTGCTCCAAGCGCTGACGTTAACTGGAAACTGAGAAACAGTTTGAGTTTCGTTAATAGGAGAAAGTCAAATGTGTCAGAAGAAATTCTGCAGCAAATTGTAATTCTCAAAATGACTCACTACAGAATGGACAGGTTAATTACTGGTTGCTTTGCGATTGTGTTTTGATAGTTAGGTGTATTTGGATACTGAAGGTGTAAAAATAGCTGCTTATTTGAAAGATTTTTGATATTTTTTAAATTAAGAAGGATATCCTCCAATGGAAAAAGTGACAATCTTCCTCATTTCATTGTTATCCATTGCATAATTTAATTTTGGGTGAAACAGAACTTTTATTTCTCTGTATAGTTTAAAAAAAACTTCAAGTGAAAAGTGAGGCTTGCTTTTATTTATTTGTTACAACGCTGCCCGTGTACAGAGAAACAAAATTTTCTGATTCAAAATTCAATGAAATTTTCCCCCATTATTTAGCGGTATGTTTTTGGTGATGATTCTTCGGGTTTTTGGTGAAATCTCTTGTTTAAACAGACTTTTCAAGCAGCAGACCATGCATTTTCACCAAAGTATGTCCCCCTTTAAGAGGGTACGTACAATGGGTGTGCACAAATTGTAGAATGCAATAGTCATAAATGTGATGTTATGCTCACTGAAGGCTCTGTTATATTTTCTTCCATGAATTGTACGACAACGCATGAGTTGTTGAACTGCCAATTTTTCAGACACTAAAATCAAACTGAGAGCTTATGCAGAAACAATTACTGCCCCTTCCCTTTAGCACCTCACAGCTGGGCTGCTGAGGAAAGGTAATATCTGTGTGTGGTTCAAGTTATTTTGTAAAACGAGTCAGTGGAAAAGGCTAGCTCAGTCAGGTGCAGTATCTGAAACTGGAACAAGATTTTTTTTTAGTTTTATTTCACTCGTGGGATGTGGGTATTGCTGGCTGGCCAGTATTTATTTCCTGTCCCTAGTTGCCCTTGACAAGGTGATATTGCACTGCCTTCTTGAACCATTGTTGACCCACAATGCACTCAGGGAGGGAATTCCAGGACTTTGACTTTGCAACAGTGAAGGAGTGGCGATATATTTCGGTGTCAGGATGGTGAGTGACTTGGAGGGGAACCTGCAAGTGGTGGTATCCCCATGTGTCTGCTGCCCTTGACCTTCCATATGAAAGTGGTCCTGGGTTTGGGTGGTGTAATCTGAGGATCTCTGGTGAATTTCTGCAGAGCAAGTATTCAGGTTTTTGGAATTTATCTTCTCCAAAAGTGCCTTGTTGGGGACATGGAGTAGGGGATAACTCTACTCTTCTTGCTCCTGTACAACTGGTACTTCCCAAAACAGAAAATAAACCTTGTCAGAGACAGAACACCATGTTAGGAAGAGCAGCAGACAGTATTGTCACATGGCATATAGGGGACTGCGGGGGTTTGTTAGGGGAAGAGAGAACTTCACTAGACATATGACTGCAGGATGAGGGCGGTGAAATGGCACTATAGTGCAGAAGAAGCAAGATTGGAACATTCACAACTGAACTGAAGGATAGCAGATTGGATAAGGCCAGATTGTTGAATGATGATTTGGAGCTGTACATGAGAAGAGCCAGTTCAGATTGATATACAGCTGTCACAGTGAGTGTTTCAATGGGCATTCAATGTGCTGTACTGGTGGGAGTAGGTCTATCTCTGTATAACACTGGGGTACTGTAAGAAGAATGCAGTTTGGCTGTATATAATACTGGTGTGGGCGGAGAGATGTCACTGTGTATAATTGGCGGATGCTGGACTTGTGAGGCCAGTCTGTCAGTCTATAACACTGGGGTACAGCACTGGTGGTGATTATTTTGTCAGTGTATGACACTAGGATACAGTACTGGTGAGGACAGTGAGGTAGAATACAGGCGTGGAAAAGTATGTCAGTGTAAAACTCTGGGGTATAGTGCTGGTGGGGACCGGTGTGTAACTGAATAAAATTAGGGTAGAGTATGGGTGGGGTCTGGTTTGTCTCTGTACAGCACTGGGATATGGATAGATGTCACTGAACTGTCACTGTATAACACTGGGATACAGTAGTGGAGCAGAGATCGACAACTGTATAACAATGGGGAATATCACTGGTGAGCACAGGTATGACCTGCTATAACAGTTGGGTGCAATACTGCTGGGGACAGATAAACCATAGTTTATCTCCAGGGTACAGTTCTGCTGGGGGTTTCATCTGTCACTGTACAACATCGTGCTGTTGGGAAAAGGTCTGTCTCTGTAGAATACTGAGCTGCTGTATTGGTAGAGACGGACTGATACAGTCTTTGTATAGCAAAGGAGTATAATATGGGTGGAGACAGGTCAGTCTCTATCACCATGGGGGTCCAGTGCTGGTGGGGACAAGTTAGTGTGATTTACTGATGGAGACATGTTTGTCACTGTATAACATTGGAATACAGTAGTGTTCAAGACAGGTGAGACAGTGTATACCACTGGCATACTGCACTGGTGATGCCAGGTCTATCCCTGTACAGTATAATAATGGTGCAGTTTATTGGTGGGGAACCAGCTGTCACTGTATAATCTTGGATTACAACACTTGTGTGGACAATCCTATAGCAGTGCCTTACAGTGCTGCTGGTGGTGGTTTTGACACATAACAATGGGGAACAGTACTGGTGAGGACAGATCTGTCATTGCATTACACTGGGGTGCAGTGCTGGTGGGGATACACCTGTTACTGTAGAGCAAAGTGCGGTTGGGGACAGGTGTGTCTCTGTATAATACTAAGGTACTATAATAGTGGTGATTGGTCTGTCGCATTATAATACTGGGCTACTGTATTGTTGGAGCTAGGTTAGTCACTATCACTATGGGATACAATACTGGTGGGGACAAGTCAGGCCCTGATTAATACTGGTATGAATTACTGATGGAGACATGTTTGTTACTGTATAACACTGGGATGCAGTACTGTCCAGGAGAAGTGTGACAGTGTATAACACTGGGGTACTCGTGTCATCAGGTCTGTCCCTGTATAATAAAGGTGCAATTCACTGGTGGGGAACCTCCCTGTCACTGAATAATCTTGAGTACAACACTCGTGAGTACAGATGTATAGCAGTGGCTTACAATGCTAGTGATAGCAGGTTTGTCGCTGCATAACATTGGGTGGACAGCACAGGCAGGGACCAGTCTGTTACTGTATAACTTTGGGCTACAGTGCTGGTGGGGACACTTCTGTCACTATAAAGGTGGGATACAGTAGTGGTGAGAACACATCGGTCATTGCATAATACTGGGCTGCAGTAGTGGTGGGGACAGGTAAATCCCTGTATAATATTGGGGTGTAGTATTGCCGAGGGACACATCTGACTTTGTACAATAGAGTGCTGCTAGTGACAGATCTGTCTCTGTATAACACTGAGATACTGTACTGGTAGAGACAGGTCTATCACCATATAACATTGGGCTACAGTACTGGCGGGAACTGTCAGTGTATAATACTAAGATGGAGGACTGGTGGGAACAGGTCTGTACACCAGTGGGGTAGTATGCTGGTGGGGACAGGTCTACAAATGAATAACAGTGGGGTAATATAGTGGTTCGGACAGGTCTGTCACTGTGTAGCAATACAGTCCTGTACTGCTCAGTACAGGTCTGTCAGTGTAGAACACTGGGGTACAGTACAGATGGGGACAGGTCTGTTATTGTATAACATAGTGTTACAGTACTGGTGGGGATAGGTTTGTCACTGTATAAACACGGTGTTATGTGCTGATGAGGACAGGTTTGTCCCTTATAACCGTGTGGAGAAAGTGAGGACTGCGGGATGTTGGAGATCAGAGCTGAAGAGTGTGGTGCTGGAAAAGTACAGCTGGTCAGGCAGCATCTGAGGAGCAGGAAAATCGACGTTTTGATTATAAGCTGATGAAGAGCTTATGCTCGAAATGTAGATTCTCCTGCTCCTCGGATGCTGCCTGACTGGCTGTGCTTTTCCAGCACCACATTCTTGACGCATATAACTGTAGTACAGTCCTGGTGAAGACAGTTCTGTCACTGTATAACACTGGTTTGGAGATGTCTGTTGGGTTCACTACTGGTGGGGCGAGATCTACCACTGTGTAATACTGGAGTAGAGTACAGGTCATGACTGTTCTGGTACTGTATAGCACTGGGTTACTTTGCTGTTGGATCAGGTCTGCCACTGTATAACCATATTAGTGGGGACAGATCTGTCACAGTACAATACTGTGGCAAAGTACTGGCAGTGTCAGGTCTGTCCCTGTATAACACGGTAAGGTGAGGACAGGTCTGTCACTGTGTAACAAAGGTGTGGTTTGCTGGTGAGGAACCAGCTGTCACTGTATAATCCTGGGTTACAACATTCGTGAGGACAGATCTGTAACAGTGGCTTATAATGTTGGTGGTGGCAGGTTTGTCACTGTGTAACATTGGGGTAAGTACTGGTGAGGGCCCGATTGTCATTTTGCTTTTTTTTTGTATATCACCCTATGATCTGTATGTCCATGCTTAGGCCTGTAGTGCTCATAAACAAAGATTTTCACTATACTTATGCACGTGTAACAATAAATAAATCAAATCAAAGTCATTGTATAACCCTAGGGTTACAGTACTGTTGGGGACAGGTCTGTCTGCATATAGTACTGAGGTACTGTACTTGTGGAGATAGGTGTGTGTGTAGCACTGGAATATTCTATTAATAGAGACAGGTCTGTCTTTCTGTAACACTGAGTGACAATACTGGTGGAGACAGCTCTGTCAATTGTATAACACTGAGGTTCTGTGCTGGTGGAGACAGCTCTGTCATTATATAACATTGGGGCGCAATACTGATGGGGAAAGATAAATCACTACATAATATCAGGGTACGGTACTGCAGGGAACACAACAGTCATAGAGATGTACAGCATGAAAACAGATCTTTTGGTCGAACTTGTCCATGCTGACCAGATATCCTAACCTAATCTTAGTCCCATTTGCCAGCACTTGACCCATATCCCTCTAAACACTTCTCTCCCTAGTTACCCTTTTGTCCTTAATGTACATGTAAAATCCCTTTGGAGTACTGTTAGGGGCAGGTCTCTCTCTGCCTAACAGTGAGGTACTGCACTGGTGGGCATAGGTCTATCATGAGTAGCTGTAATGGTAGAGACAGGGCTGCGTCGAAAATGTGGTGCTGTAAAAGCACAACAGGTCAGGCAGCGTCGGAGGAGCAGGAGAATCGACGTTTCGGGCAGAAGCCCTTCTGTTCTATCACTGTATATCAATGGGCAACAGTACTGGTGAGGACTGGTCTGTCAGTGTATAACGTTGGGCTACAATAGTGGTGGCGACAGATCAGTCAATGTATAACACTTGGAGTACAGTATTGCTAGAGACAGGTCTTTCACTGTAAGTCACCGGGGTACACTGCTAGTGGAGATAGGTCTGTCACTGTGTAACACTGGGGTACTGTTTGCGGTGACAGGTTTGTTCAAGTATAACACGAGGGTACAGTGCTGCTAGTGACAGATAAATTTCAGTATAACAATGTTGTCATAGGACAACAAAGTGCATTTGGGGACAGGTCTCTCTCCCTATTATACTGACATACTATACTGGTGGAGACACGTCTGTCTTTGTACAGCACTGGGGCATTTTACTGGTAGAGACAGGACCCTCACTGTATCACACTGGTGTACAGTACTGATGAGGACAGGTCTATTAGTAAACAACATTGAGTGCAGTACAGACAGGGAGAGGGTTCACTATTATAACATCGTGGTACCATAGTGGTGGGGACAGGTCTGTTACTGTATAACACTGGGGTACAGTACTGGTGTGGGACAGATCTGTTACTGTATAACACTGGGGTACAGTACTGATGGGGACAGGTCTGTTACTGTATAACACTGGAACACAGTACTGGTGGGGGACAGATCTGTTACTGTATAACACTGGAACACAGTACTGATGGGGACAGGTCGGTTACTGTGTAAAACTGGGGTACAGTACTGGTGGGTGAAAGACCTGTTACTGTATAACACTGGAACACAGTACTGATAAGGACAAATCTGTTAGTGTATAAAACTGGGGTACAGTACTGGTGGGGGACAGATCTGTTGCTGTATAACACTGGAACACAGTTCTGATAGGGACAGGTCTGTTACTGTATAACACTGGGCTGCAGTACTGGTTGGGGACAGATCTGTTACTGTATAACACTGGGGTACAGTACTGATGTGGACAGGTCGGTTAGTGTATCGCTCTAGGGTACAGTTCGGATGGGGCAAGTCTGTTACTGCATAACACTGAGGTACAGAACTTGTGGGGATCAGATCTGTTACTGTATAACACTGGAACACAGTATTGATGGGAACAGGTCGGTTACTGTGTAAAACTAGGGTACAGTACTGGTGGGTGAGAGACCTGTAACTGTATAACACTGGAACACAGTACTGATAAGGACTAATCTGTTAGTGTATAAAACTGGGCTGCAGTACAGGTTGGGGACAGATCTGTTACTGTATAACACTGGGGTACAGTACTGACGTGGACAGGTCTGTTACTGTATAACTCTGGGGTACAGTACAGATGGGGCAAGTCTGTTACTGCATAACACTGAGGTACAGTACTTGTGGGTATCAGATCTGTTACTGTATTACACTGGAACACTAATGGGGACAGGTCTGTTACTGTATAACACTGGAATACAGTACTGATGGGGACAGGTCTGTTACTGTATAACACTGGGGTATAGTACTCATGGGGACAGGTCTGTTACTGTATGACACTGGGGTACAGTACTGATGGGGGACAGATCTGTTACTGTATAACACTGGAACACAGTACTGATGGGGCAGGTCGGTTACTGTGTAAAACTGGGGTACAGTACTGGTGGGTGAGAGACCTGTTACTATATAACACTGGAACACAGTACTAATGGGGACAGACCTATTGCTGTATAACACTGAGGTACAGTTCTGATGGGGACAGGTCTGTTACTGTATAACACTGGGGTAGAGTACTGGTGGGTGAGAGACCTGTTACTGTATAACACTGGAACACAGTACTAATGGGGACAGACCTATTGCTGTATAACACTGAGGTACAGTTCTGATGGGGACAGGTCTGTTACTGTATAACACTGGGGTACAGTACTGGTTGGGGACAGATCTGTTACTGTGTAACACTGGGGTACAGTACTGATGTGGACAGGTCTGTTACTGTATAGCTCTGGAGTACAGTACATATGGGGCAAGTTGTTACTGCATAACACTGAGATACAGTACTTGTGGGGATCAGATCTGTTACTGTATAACACTGGAACACTACTGATGGGGACTGGTCTGTTACTGTATAACACTGGAACACAGTACTGATGGGGACAGGTCTGTTACTGTATAACACTGGGATGAAGTACTGGTGGGGGACAGGTCTGTTACTGTATAACACTGGGGTACAGTACTGGTGGGGGACAGGTTTGTTACTATATAACACTGGGGTACAGTACTGATGGGGACAGGTCTGTTACTGTATAACACTGGGATGAAGTACTGGTGGGGGATAGGTCTGTTACTGTATAACACTAGGGTACAGTACTGGTGGGGGACACGTCTGTTACTTAATAAAAAATGGGGTACAGTACTGATGAGGACAAACTACAGCTATATAACACTGGGGTACAGTGGTTGGGGACAGATCTGTTACTGTATAACACTGGGGTACAGTACTGATGTGGACAGGTGTGTTACTGTGTAGCTCTAGGGTACAGTACAGATGGGGCAAGTCTGTTACTACATAACACTGAGGTACAGTACTTGTGGGGATCAGATCTGTTACTGTATTACACTGGAACACTACTGATGAGGACAGGTCTGTTACTGTATAACACTGGGATGAAGTACTGGTGGGGGACAGGTCTGTTACTGTATAACAGTGGGGTACAGTACTGGTGGGGGACAGATCTGTTACTATATAACATTGGAACACAGTACTAATGGGGACAGACCTATTGCTGTAAACACTGGGGTACAGTACTGATGGGGACAGGTCTGATACTGTATACCTCTGGGGTACAGTACTGGTGTGGGACAGATCTGTTACTGTATAACATTGGAGCACAGTACTGATGGGGACAGACCTATTGCTATATAACACTGGGGTACAGTACTAATGTGGGACAGATCTGTTACTGTATAACACGGGTACAGTACTGATGGGGACAGGGCTGTTACTGTCGAACACTGGGGTACAGTACTGATGGGGATTGGTCTGTTACTGTATAACATTGGAACACAGTACTGGTGGGGGACAGATCTGTTACTGTATAACACGAACACAGTACTGATGGGGACAGGTCGGTTACTGTGTAAAACTAGGGTACAGTACTGGTGGGTGAGAGATCTGTTACTGTATAACACTGGGGTACAGTACTGATAAGGACAAATCTGTTAGTGTATAACACTGGGGTGCAGTACTGGTGGGGGACAGATCTGTTGCTGTATAACACTGGAACACGTTCTGATAGGGACAGGTCTGTTACTGTATAACACTGGGGTACAGTACAGATGGGGCAAGTCTGTTACTGCATAACACTGAGGTACAGTACTTGTGGGGATCAGATCTGTTACTGTATTACACTGGAATACTAATGGGGACAGGTCTGTTACTGTATAACACTGGAACACAGTACTAATGGGGACTGGTCTGTTACTGTATAACACTGGGATGAAGTACTGGTGGGGGACAGATCTGTTACTGTATAGCACTGGGGTACAGTACTGATGTGGACCGGTCTGTTACTGTATAACACTGGGGTGTAGTACTGATGGGGACAGGTCTGTTACTGTATGACACTGGGGTACAGTACTGGTGGGGGACAGATCTGTTGCTGTATAGCACTGGGGTACAGTACTGATGGGGACCGGTCTGTTACTGTATAACACTGGGGGGTAGTACTGATGGGGACAGGTCTGTTACTGTATAACACTAGGGTACAGTACTCATGTGGGACAGATCTGTTATGTATAAAACTGGGGTACAGTACTGGTGTGGGATAGATCTGTTACTGTATAACACTGGGGTACAGTACTGATGGGGACCGGTCTGTTACTGTATAACACTGGGGTACAGTACTGATGGGGACAGGTCTGTTACTGTTTAACACTAGGGTACAGTACTGGTGTGGGACAGATCTGTTATGTATAAAACTGGGGTACAGTACTGGTGTGGGACAGATCTGTTACTGTATAACACTGGGGTAGAGTACTGGTGTGGGACAGATCTGTTACTGTATAACACTGGGGTACAGTACTGATGGGGACCGGTCTGTTACTGTGTAAAACTGGGGTGCAGTACTGGTGTTGGACAGATCTGTTACTGTATAAAATTGGGGTACAGTATTGATGGGGACAGGTCTGTTACTGTATAACACTGGGGTACAGTACTAATGGGGACCGGTCTGTTACTGTATAACACTGGGGTACTGTACTCGTGGGGGACAGGTCTGTTACTATATAACACTGGAACACAGTACTAATGGGGACAGACCTATTGCTGTATAACACTGGGGTACAGTACTGGTAGGGGACAGATCTGTTACTGTATAACTCTAGGTACAGTAACGGTGGGGGAGAGATCTGTTACTGTATAACACTGGAACACAGTACTGATGGGGGACAGGTCTGTTACTGTATAACACCGGGGTACAGTACTTATGGGGACAGGTCTGTTACTGTATAACACTGGGCTACAGTAATGGTGGGGGACAGATCTGTTACTGTATAACCCTGGAACACAATACTGATGGGGACAGGTCTGTTACTGTATAACTCTAGGTACAGTACTGGTGGGGGAAGAGATCTGTTACTGTATAACACAGGAACACAATACTGATGGGGACAGGTCTGTTACTGTATAACTCTGGGGTGCAGTACTGGTCGGGGACAGATCTGTTACTGTATAACATTGGAACACAGTACTGATAGGGACAGTCTGTTACTGTACAACACTTGGGTACAGTACTGATATGGACCGCTCTGTTACTGTATAACTCGGGTACAGTACTGTGCAGGAAATGTCTGTCACTGTATAATTCTGGAGAACAGTATTGGTGGGTAGGTCTGACTGTTATAACACTGCAGAGCACAACTGGTGAGGACAGGGCTGTCACTTTATCACTCGCATACAGTAATGGTGTAGACAGGTTTGTCGCTGTACAATACTGGGATACAATACTGTTGGGGACAAGTCTGTCACTGGATGACCCTGGGGTACAGTACTCGTGGGGACATTCTTGAGATTGTGTAACCCTGGGGTACAGTACTGATGGATACAGGTCTGTCACTGTATAATACTGGAGTACACTACTGGTGGATTCAGGTCTGTGCAGCCAGGTCTGTTACTGGGGAACAGTAATGGTGGGGACAGGTCTGTCACTGTATAATACTGACCTACAGTACTGGTGTGCACACATCTGTTACTGGACAACCCTGAGGTACAGTAATGGTCTGGACAGATCTTTATAATACTGGGGTACAGTACTGGTGCGTCAGATCTGTTTTCTGGACAACTCTGGGGTACAGTACTGGTGCAGTCAGGTAGGTAAAAACAATGACTGCAGATGCTGGAAACCAGATTCTGGATCAGTGGTGCTGGAAGAGTACAGCAGTTCAGGCAGCAACCAAGGAGCAGCGAAATCGACGTTTCGGGCAACATGCTGATTGATGATGTCACTTCTGCTCCCATCATGGCCACTCCCACAACCATTTCTGCCCCGCACAATTCCTCATGCATCACACGTGACATCACTTCCGCCCCTTACATCATCGCTGATGCCACATGCTCAGTGGCTTCCGTCACCCCTACTGCCGTGGTCACCACCACTTCCGCCCCCACCAGCGCCACTCACCTGCATTCTGCTGACATGTCCCCCACAGACCCCACTGTCACTATCCCCACCCCT
>NC_057716.1:33907757-33918594 GCF_004010195.1 Chiloscyllium plagiosum | reverse complement strand
CTCTCCTCCCTGAACTATCACCTTCATCCCCTCCCCCACTCACCTATTGTACTCTATGCTACTTTCTCCCCACCCCCACCGTCCTCTAGCTTATCTCTCCACGCTTCAGGCTCTCTGCCTTTATTCCTGATGAAGGGCTTTTGCCCGAAACGTCGATTTCGCTGCTCCTTGGATGCTGCCTGAACTGCTGTGTTCTTCCAGCACCATTAACCCAGAAACTGGTGCAGTCAGGTCTGTTACTGGACAACTCTGGGGTACAGTACTGGTGTGGACATATCTATTAGTGGACAGCACTGAGGTACAGTACTGGTGTGGACAGGTCTTTATAATACTGGGATATAGTACTGGTGCAGCCAGGTGTGTTATTGGACAACTCTGGGGTACAGTACTGGTAGAGAAGGTCTGTCACTGTATAATACTGGCCTACAATACCTCTTGTGGACAGATCTGTTACTGGACAACACTGGGGTACAGTACTGGTGTGGACAAATCTTTATAATACTGGGATACAGTACTGGTGCAGTCAGGTCTGTTACTGGAAAACACTGGGGTACAGTTCTGGTGGAGACAGGTCTGCAACTGTAAAACAGTGAGGTACAGTATTAGTGTGAATGGTGTGTCATTGTATAACACTGGGGTAGAGTCCTGATGAGGACACATCTGAGACTATAACTCTGGGGTACATTTCTAGTGGAGCCAGGTCTGTCAGTGTATAACACTGAGATATGGTTCTGCTGGGAATAGGTCTGTCAGTGTATGACACTGGGGTATAGTACTAGTGAGGACAGGTCTATCGTTGGAGAAAACTGCGTCACTGTGCTGGTTCGCAGAGGTGATACTGAAAAGTCTTGCTTGCCTTTTGTACATCCCCTTATTACTCTTTGAAGCGTAAATCTTGAATGAGCTTGATGTCTTTGCTGAAAGGTCTTTTTCTGTCTGAGGATCCCACTCTGTGTGTTGTGCATGTATTTTCCATGTTAATGCTGGATTTGGTGGTTCCCCCTTTTTTTTACATCTCGCGTGCCTCTCATCACTGCATGCAAAGCGGCATGAACTACAGCCAGTGTGAGCTCCATCACATGTTCGCTCTGACTGTGTCTGTCCCAGTCAGCCAACGTCTGTGTCTTGTTGACCCATAGTGCAATGTCACCTGGCCTCTGCCAAGTCTCCAGCTGCAATCCCCTCCCTGTCTTGAGCTGGGTGAGGTGCGTGTCATTCTCTAACTCGAGTTTCCACTCCCTTGGTTATCATTGCCTCACCAATGGGGGGCTGTGTCTTCAGTTGCTCAGTCCCCAAGAGATGGAGTTGTCTCCCTGTAGCCATCCAACATACACTTTGAAATGGCCCTCTTTGCTCAAAGGTTCAGTTGTGTAGTCGTCCATTTTAGTGACATTTTGAGCTGTGTGGATTTGTGGTTGAAGGAGTGCGTTTGGTGGTTCAGCAAATTTCTGATTTGCATGGTGTACCTTCAGCTCTGGGGCCTGGTTGCTACTGCTCACTGTGATCCATCTTTGCCAGTCTTCCCTGCACAGCTCTGCATGTCACCTGCAGGCTAGGCTCTTGCTTCACACCCACTGCTGCTGCTGCTGCTTCCACTTGACGTTTCGTGTCACGCTATGGAAAAGGACGACTTGTGCCTGAGTGTGGCAGTAGGTGATGGATTGATGGTTCAGTTAGCTGCAGCTCTCCTGTGACGTTTCTTGAGACCTTTGCCCTGTTTGGCCACGAGACAGTTTCCCGCGATTTGCTGTGGCTTTTGAGAACTTGGCGTGTATTTGAGGGAAAGAGGCAGGGAGGGTTGCTTGTGCCACAGTCAGATAGTTATGTGAAGAACTGAGAAATTCTTAAAGGGGTTTGAACACTTGTGGAGGGGGTGTAGGAACATTTGAGTCTATTGAGATTCCTTCCCAAATCCATCACTGAGCCTTCCCCCTTTCATCAAGTCAAATCATAGATGATTTATACCTTTCACTCGCTTTTATTTTTGGAGATTAAAACCTTTATTTATGATTTTTAAAAAAGTAGAGATACAAGCCGTTTTAAAAAGAATCTCAACAAACTCTCAATAAGCCCTCAAATCCTGGCCCACGTACGAGAGATATCATTTTGGATGTAGGTTTGCTCGCTGAGCTGGAAGGTACATTTCCAGACGTTTCGTTACCCTACTAGATGACATCTTCAGTGGGCCTCAAGCGAAGCAATACTGAAAATTCCTGCTTTCTATTTATATGTTTGGATTTCTTTGGGCTGGTGATGTCATTTCCTGTGGTGATGTTATTTCCTGTGGTGAAGTCACTTCCTGTTCCTTTCCTCAGGGGGTGGTAGATAGGGTCTAACTCGATACCGTTTTGAGAAGAAAGCATTCATTAGCCTCGAGGTTTGTGACCGATTTCCGAGGTATCTGCACTCTGGCTCCTTGCTTTCCAAGTCTGGGATCACTCCCTTCCCCAATCTACCCCTCTCCCTCTTCCCCCCCCAAATTAAAACAAAAATAGAGAGAAGGGCACTCATCACTCAGTGTGAAGCTGGCCATGGGACTGGAGCTAAGACTCTGAGTCACGGGCAGGCTGCAAAATTGGTTCTAAGTCAGACAACGTGCAAGAGGTGGGGAGAGGGGGGCAACACTTGAGAGAGATTAAAAGAGGTTGAAAGATGAAAAGGGGTTGTTGGTTAAAGGGCTGCAGTCTGATGGGACAAGGCTGATGGTGGCATGGCTGCCTCACAGCGCTGTGGACTCCCTCCCCAGGTTCAATTACACCCTCGGGCAACTGTCTGTGTGGAGTTCTACTGTGTCTGCAGGGGTTTCCTCCGTGTGCTCCTGTGTCATCCTATAGTCCAAAGATGTGCAGGTTGGGTGGATTGACCAAGCTAAATTGCCCGTAGTGTCCAGGGATGTTTAGGTTAGTTGGATTAGTCATGGGAAATGCAGGGTTGGGGGGGTGGGTCTGGGTGGGATGTAGTCTTGATGGGCTGAATGGCTGTTTCCAAGTTGTGGGGATTTTTTGGGAGGGGCTCAGTGGTGAAGAACATACTGGGATAGGCTCTTGCTGACAAGGGTGCGCGTAAAAATGGGAACAGACTTCTTCAGGACATCAATCAAGCTCACCAGTGTAACATTTGAACCTCTTTAAAAGTCAGTGCTTGCAGGTCGCCATAGAGGTTTGTATAACAGGAAGTGATGTGCCTGGGAACTGTGGATTAAAATACACCAGAACAGCACTCAAAAAGCTACCATAACAAGAATGAAGGCTGAAGGTTTTAATTTCCTTCCTCCCACCTTCCTAATGCCACCCAACATCCTGTAATCTCAGGGACCCAGAACACTAGATAGACTAATAAGTTTGGACACTCGCTTGAATTTTACCTCCCTTTGACCCCATGCCTATAGACAATGGAGCTATCTTTATCTGGGAAGCTACAGTTGTCCTTGTATTCCGTCAAACTGCTTTGGGGATTGGGTGAGGTTGGGGAAAATTCCAGATTCACGATATGCTTGATGTGTTCAAGAGTTTTCTGCGTTACAACATCAATCACCTTTCATATAATACTTCCGTACCACAATGGGATGTTGTGAAAGGCGCTATATAAATATAAAGCCTTATTTGTCTTTCTTCTGAACAGCCAGGTTTGGGTGTTTAACATCACCTCGCCCTTAACCTGGAGGTAGTTGTTTCCCTCTTACTTTCCCCACACATCTCCTTTAACCTTTTAAGCAATAGCACATTACACTCATGGCAATATGCAAATATTATAAAGCATGCTCTGGTTTTTAATCGGAGTGTTCTAAAACGAAATTGGAAAAAGAGCCACGATGGCATAAGAGACAATCCAAATCTTGGTGCAGAAGGCGACAATGACTTGAAGCAGCAGTTTGTCAGTCTGACAACAGGCCAGCCTTCAAGGGAGTGTGAACAGGGTAAACATCCAATCATATTAAAGCATTCCCACAGACTGCAGACTAGCCTTAATAATGTGAATTCCTTCACTCCTAATTTAAAACTTCACAAATCACAATAAATTATGAAGGGACTTAGGGTCTAATGTAATGTTTACAGATTTTTAGAAAAGTAATGAAGCAATTTGACATGACAGAAATATAAAATTGGCTGAAAAGCAAATTAGTGTTGGGAATCTGAGATAAAACAGGAAGTGCTGGAGAAACTCAACAAGTCTGGCAGCATCTGTGGGGAGGAAGAAATATGATTATCATTTCTGGTCCAGTGACCCTCAGAATTGTCATATTCCACTTGAGACACGCTTGTTTCCCACAGCACACTTGTACCCAGATGTGCTGTGTTTCTCCAACTCTTTCCACCTGTAATATATATTATACAGACATTGCTTAGTTTGGGCCAGTGTGGTACTTATTATGATTACAAAACAATTGGGATGTTTAAGAACCTGATTACATCTAATTCTGCAAGGTATGGTTTCAGAATGCGTTCAGCATGCTTGTCTTTATGAAACCTTTTGAGTATAGGAGTTGGGACGATATGTTGAGATTGTACGCTACATTGGTGAGGCCGCTTCTGGACTACTGTGTCCAGTTCTGGTCACCCTGTTATAGGAAGGATATTATCAAGCTGGAGAGGGTTCAGAAAAGATTTACCAGAAATGGAAGGTTTGAGTTATAGGGAGAGGCTGGATAGATTTACCAGAAATGGAAGGTTTGAGTTATAGGGAGAGGCTGGAGAGGCTAGAGATGTACAGCATGGAAACAGACCCTTTGGTCTAACCCGTCCGTGCTGACTACATCCCAACCCAATCTAGTCCCACCTGCCAGCACCGGGCCCATATCCCTCCAAACCCTTCCTATTCATACACCCATCCAAATTCCTCTTAAATGTTGCAATCGTACCAGCCTCCACCACTTCCTCTAGCAGCTCATTCCATACCCGTACCACCCTCTGTGTGAAAACGTTGCCCCTTAGGTCTCTTTTATATCTCTCCCCTCTCACCCGAAACCTATGCCCTCTAGCTCTGGACTCCCTGACCCCAAGGAAAAGACTTTGCCTATTTACCCTATCCATGCCCCTCATAATTAGGTGTATAAGTCCTGCTAAGATTTGCTTTCCCAAAATGCAGCACCTCGCATTTATCTGAATTAAACTCCGTCTGCCACTTCTCAGCCCATTGGCCCATCTGGTCCAGATCCTGTTGTAATCTGAGGTAACCCTCTTCGCTGTCCACCACACCTCCAATTTTGGTGTCATCTGCAAACTTACTAACTGTATCTCTTATACTCGCATCCAAATCATTTATGTAAATGACATAGGTTGGGACATTTTTCACTGGAGCGTAGGAGGTTGAAGCATGCCTGTATAGAGGTATTTAAAATCATGAGGGGTATACATAAGGTGAATGGCAAGTGTCTTTTCCTGAGGATGGGGGATTTCAAGACTAGGGGACATATTCTTAAGGTGAGAGGAGAAAGTTTTAAAAAGACCAAGAGGGGCAACGTTTTTACATAAAGGGTGGTTCATGTGTGGAATGAACTCGCAGAGGAAGTGGTGGATGTAGGTACAGCTATAACATCTAAAAGACACTTGCATAAGTACAAGAATAAGAGAGGTTTGGAGGGGGCGCAGGCTGGTGGGACTAGTTTAGTTTGGGAGTATGGTTGGTATAGACTGGTTGGACTGAAGGATCTGTCTCAGTGCTATATGACTCTGTATGATTTTTCTGAAGGATTTTCATAACTGGACAAAGTATAAATGCTCACTCCTTTGGGGCTTCCTCAATGATTTTGGTGTTGGGGAGGGAGTGTGTGCCCCCAGGAGTGCATGTGAAATGGACATCCCCATTTCTGTGGAATGAGCAGGGGGTAGAGTTTGACCAGTTCTTCGTGTCGCCCATATAGTTGTCTGATACACAGCTCCACATCTCTCATGAGGGACCAGTGCTGAGCTAAGTGGAATCTGGATCTCACTGGGTTTCCAACTCCCGGTGGTAGGTTGGTGGAAGCTCTCTGATCTACCCCAGCAAGCCCCTACTATTGGTTACAAGTCTGTCCACTTGCAAAATGTGTAGCTTCTTTCATCATCTGATTGGAAGAGAGTTGACCTTCATTCAGGCTGCTGGCTAAATCCCCCTCCCCTCCTCCATCTCCTATATCTTTATGCTGAAACTTGGCTGAAAGGAATTGGAAATACAACACACCAGAATATCCCTTGTTTGTATTTTTCTCCTGGTTGAGCTCGCTGCAGTGGCCCACAGATTAATATTTAATTCTTGAAGACTGCAGGATAATCCTGAAGGGTTGGCAGTCTGAGGCTGAAGTAGGAAAGTTCAATGAACTTGAAATGGAAACTTGAAAAACACAAACACATGCATACACATGGATGCACGCACAGACACCCACACGCACAGATACCCACACGCACAGACACCCACACGCACAGACATCCGCATGTACAGACACCCACATCCACACGTTCTTGATGGACAGAGACATGCACACACATGCGCACATGCAGGCACACGTGTGCTCGATGGACACACGCACAGGCACACACATCCACATGCTCTAGATGGATGGAGACGTACACACGCACACACACACAGGAACACACGCGCTCTTGATGGACACACATACACACACACTTTGTCACCTGCTCTTCACCTTGCTGTGGGAAGTCTGCAATGAGACATTAACATCAGAGGATGGTGGGAGACTGCTCCAGGCTCTGGGCCCTCAATGGCGTTTCAGTGTGTTTTGTTCTTGTAAATAGATACGAGTTGCCCTCGTGATGTCATTGGTGTCTGTGATGTGGTTGGCACAGACCCAGCTGGAAAACTCGGCTTTGTTTCGATGCAGGATTGAGTTTCCCTTCCTTGTGGCTGAATGAAACCACAGCATAGTTTTATTACTGTCTCACACACTATCGCACACTCTCCCATTCTCACACTCATTCTGTCACTCACTCAATTTCTCACTCGGTCACACGCTCTCTCTTTTTCCCTCTTGTGCACTTTCTCTCTCAAACGCATTCTCCCTCTCAATTTGTCTATCATGTGCACTCTCCTCTCTGTCACTCACTTGTTCTATAATGCAGGTGAAGGTACACACCCAGATATTTCTGAAGCCTTTCATTTTCTGAAATGTTTGTTTTGAGTTTGTTTAGTTTTAGCTTTGGCTGACAGAAGTCAGGGTCTGAAGGGTGTTCACTTTCGTTGGGGGCAGTTGCCCAGTGCACCACCCTCTAGCTGCTGCCTACCAGTCAGCAAGGACAATGGGGGAGGGCCACTAAGTCATGACCAATTTTATTTACACTGAGTAAATAAAACCTGAATAACAGAATACTGTAATGTGGGCACACACCATCATCTGCACGGGGTGTGGTATGAACTTTAACCATTTTATGTGCTTTTGGAGTACTGCTTGATAGGAAGCAGGGTGTGAGAGATTTTATAATTATGGATTCTTCACTTCTGTTACAGGTGTCTGAGAGTGTGTTTAACGTGTGAGTGTGTATGTGTGTGAGAGCCCTTCTCTCATCAAGCAACTTCGTCACTTCCTCAAAAAATTCTTTTAAGTTGCTAGGACATGACCTTCCCTGCTCAAAACCAAGTTGCCTATCACTGATAAGCCCATTTTCTTCCAAATGGAAATAGATCTATTCCACAGTATTTTCTCCAGAAACTTCTCTCTCACTGACGTCAGGCTCACCGGTCTATAATTACCTGGATTATCCCTGGTACCCTTCTTAAACAAGGGTCAACATTAGCAATTCTCCAGTTCTCCAGGACTTCACCTGTGTTCAAGGATGCTGCAAAGATATCTGTTAAGGCCCCAGCTATTTCCTCTCTCGCTTCACTCAGTAACCTGAGGACCTGCGGACTTGTCCACCTTAATGCCTTTTAGAATACTCAACACTTCCTCCCTCCTTATGCCGACTTGACCTAGAGCAATCAAACATCTATCCCTAACCTCAACATCTGCCATGTCCCACTCCTCGGTGAATACTGATGCAAAATACTCACTAAGAATCTCACCCACTTTCTCTGACCATGCATAACTTCCCTTCTTTGCCCTTGAGTGGGTCAGTCCTTTTCCCTAGTTACCCTCTTTTTCCTTATATATGAATAAAAGGCTTTGGCATTTTCCTTAACCATGTTTGCTAAAGATATTTCGTGATGCCTTTTAGCCCTCTTAATTCCTCATTTCAGATTGGTCCTACTTTCCTGATATTCTTCCAAAGTTTTGTCTGTCTTCAGTCACCTAGACCTTACGCATGCTTCTCTTTTCCTCTTAGCTAGTCTCACAATTTCACCTGTCATCCACGGTTCCCTAATCTTGCTATTTCTATCCCTCATTTTCACAGGAACATATCTCTCCTGAACTCTAATCAACCTCTCTTTAAAAGCCTCCCACATATCAAATGTGGATTTACCTTCAAACAGCTGCTCCCAATCCACATTCCCCAGCTCCTGCTGAATTTTGCTACAGTTGGCCTTCCCCCAGTTTAGCACTCTTTCTTTAGGACCACTCTCGTCTTTGTCTATGAGTATTCTAAAACTTACGGAATTGTGATCACTATTTCCAAAGTAATCCCTTACTGAAACTTCAACCACCTGGCTGGGCTCATTCCCCAACACCAGGTCCAGTATGGCCCTTTCCCCAGTCGGACTGTTTACATACGGCTCTATAAACCCTCCTGGATGCTCCTTACAAATTCTGCTTCATCTAGATCTCGTAACACTAAGTGAATCTCAGTTAATGCTGGGAAAATTAAAGTCTCCCATCACCACCACCCTGGTTGCTCCTACAGCTTCCCATAATGCCAAAGCCTTTTATTCATATATAAGGTACAAATCTGGTTACATATTTGTACCTCTATCTCATGCTCGCTGTTGGGAGGCCTGTAGTACAGCCCCAACATTGTTACCGCCCCCTTCCTATTTCTGAGCTCTGCCCATAACGCTTCACTGCTCGTGTCCTCCATAGTGCTCTCCTTCAGCACAGCTGTGATATCCTCTCTGACCAGTAATACAACTCCTCCACCTCTTTTACTTCTCCGTTAATCCTGCCTGAAACATGTATATCCTGGGATATAGAATTGCCAATCTTGCCCTTTCCTCAACCATGTCTCGGTAATAGCAATAACATCATACTCCCAGGTATTAATCCAAACCCTAAGTTCATCTGCCTTATTCACTAAACTTCCCGCATTAAAACAAACGCACCTCAGACCACCTATCATCATCTACTCCCCTTAGTTCATCATCTACTCCCTGCCTACTCATCCCCTTAGTTATGCTGACTTCATTAACTGAAGCCTGTAAGGAACTAGATACTATCACCTTACTGTCCACTAACCACCTCATTTGGTTCCCATCCCCCTGCCACATTAGTTAAAACCCTCCCCAACAGTGTTAGTGAAAGCACCCCCTCGGACAATGGTTCCAGTCCGGCCCAGGTGTAGGGCGTCCAATTTGTAATAGTCCCACCTCCCCTAGAACCGATCCCAATGTCCCAAAAATCTGAACTCCCTCCTTCCTGCACCATCTCTCAAACCACGCATTCATCCTGCCTTTTCTTTCATTTCTACTCTGACTAGCATGCGGCACTGGTAGCAATCCTATCTGTGAGGTCCTACTTTTCAACCTGGCTCCTAAATCCCTAAATTCTGCTTGTAGGACCTCATCCTGTTTCTTACCTATATCATTGGTGCCAATATGCACCATGACAGCTGGCTGTTCATCCTCCCCCTTCGGAATGTCCTGCAGCCGATCTGAGACGTTCCTGACCCATACACTGGGAGGCAACACATCATTCAGGAGTCTCGTTTTCGACCACAGAACTGCCTGTCTAATCCCCTTACAATTGAATCCCCTATGACTATAGCCTTTCCACTCTTTTTTCTGCCCTTCTGAACATAGAGCCAGCCATGGTGCCATGAACCTGGCTACTGCTGCCTTCCCCTGGTGAGCCCATCTCCCAGAACAGTATCCAAACCTGTTTTGGAGGGAGATGACGGATTGTGTTTTTTGAAGAAGTAACAAAGAGGATTGATGAGGGCAGAGTGCTAGACATGATCAATATGGACCTCAGTAAGGCACTCAACAAGGTTCCCCATGGAAGACTGGTTAGCAAGGTTAGGTCTCATGGAACACAGGGAGAACTAGCCATTTAGATACAGAACTGGCTCAAAGGTAGTGGTTGAGAGTTGCTTTTCAGACTGGAGGCCTGTGACCAGTGGAGTGTCACAAGGATCAGTGCTGGATCCATTATTTTTCCTCATTTATATAAATGATTTAGATGTCAACATAAGGGGTATAGTTAGTAAGATGACACCAAAATTGGAGGTGTAGTGGACAGCAAAGAATATTACCTCAGATTACAGCGGGATCTTGACCAGATGGGCCAATGGGCTGAGAAGTAGCAGGTGGAGCTTAATTTAGATAAATGTGAAGTGCTGCAGTTTGGAAAAGCAAATATTAGCAGGACTTATACACTTAATGGGAAGATCCTGGGGAGTATTGCTGAACAAAAAACCTTGGAGTACAGGTTCATAGCTCCTGTCACAGACAGACAGGATAGTGAAGAAGGTGTTTGTTATGCTTTCCTTTATCAGTCAGAGCATTGAGTACAGGGAGGTCATGTTGCGGCTGTACAGGACATTGGTTAGGCCACTGTTGGAATATTGTATGCCATTCCGGTCTCCTTCCTATCGGAAGGATGTTGTGAAACTTGAAAGGATTCAGAGAAGGATTTACAAGGATTTTGAGAGAAAGTGAGGACTGCAGATGTTGGAGATCAGAGCTGAAATTGTGTTGCTGGAAAAGGGCAGCAGGTCAGGAATCCTGAAGAAGGGCTCCTGCCCGAAACGTGGAC
>NC_057716.1:33901188-33907360 GCF_004010195.1 Chiloscyllium plagiosum | reverse complement strand
ATTGTGTCTGTACTAGGACATTCTCTTATGCATCAGATCTGCAGTAATTGTTGGGAATGTGAACTTCATTGACTCATTGTCAGCGTCTATATGGAAAGGACAAATTGACATCAGTTCTGCTATCATCTTACTTTTAATAACTATAGTGCTAGTTTTGATGTTTCCCACAATCTCAATCACAGATCATTGAGCAGATCACATTTGTGTTCAGTTCTGGGCACTTTTTTTAAGGGAGGATCTTCAAGCTCTGGAGAGGGTTCATTGGAGATTTACTGGATCTCATTCACTTCCATTCAGTTGTAGTTTTGTGTCTGAGTGTAGCATAAACTCTGCAAATAAACTCCTTCAGTCTCAGATTATTGTTACATTGTGTGTACATGTATAGTAGACTTTATCAGGCGCTGAAAATGTGTTGCTGGAAAAGCGCAGCAGGTCAGGCAGCATCCAAGGAGCAGGAGAATCGACGTTTCGGGCATGAGCCCTTCTTCTTCCTGAAGAAGGGCTCATGCCCGAAACGTCAATTCTCCTGCTCCTTGGATGCTGCCTGACCTGCTGCGCTTTCCCAACAACACATTTTCAGCTCTGTTCTCAAGCATCTGCAGTCCTCACTTTCTCCTAGAAGATTTTATCAGGCGCTGCTTGGCACTGCATATCCTCAGCTGTGATAAGTGATTAGATTAGATTACATTACATTACAGTGTGGAAACAGGCCCTTCGGCCCAACAAGTCCACACCGACCCGCCGAGGCGAACCCACCCATACCCCTACCCCTACATTTACCCCTTACCTAACACTACGGGCAATTTAGCATGGCCAATTCACCTGGCCCTGCACATCTTTGGACTGTGGGAGGAAACCGGAGCACCCGGAGGAAGCCCACGCAGACACGGGGAGAACGTGCAAACTCCACACAGTCAGTCGCCTGAGGCGGGAATTGAACCCGGGTCTCTGGCGCTGCGAGGCAACAGTGCTAACCACAAAGTGATGTTAAGAGTCAATTCATATCTGGAAATAATTGAGGCCAAATTTTATTCTTTTTTTTCCTTTCAGCGTCCAGTGGCTGAGTGAGTGAGTTTACTCTTGTGCTGCCTATCTCAGTTCATGTCTCCTGTAGAGAATAGGAAACAGCTGAGGTTCTTTAATTGTTAGTGCATGGAGGAATTACGTGCAAGTGAAAATGTAACACACCGCAACAGAGAGGATTCTGTGCTGTTCTTCAGAGTCAAGGTAGGAATCTGGTATCGTGCAGAATCTAACAGGCAGTAATGTTGTAAAATGTTTGTCTTCAGGATGCCATTAGTTTTTGTTTCAGTGCATGTTGGTGTACTTTTTTGAACACTGCTGAACTAACAATCAATGTAAGCTGAATCCATTTGCAACTAAGTGACAAACCATTCAACTGCATTGGAGCTGACTGACCATGATGTTCCTGGTACAGAATTGACTATTGGCCAATGCACTTCTATTTTCTGCTGTAGACAGAACATTACCCTGCTCTGTCGAGAGATGATGCACCATTAACTTGAGTTACTCTATTGCAAGGCGGAGGAAAGGAAAAGGATTTTATTTTTTGTCATGCACTGCAGAATATGTAAACTGTCACATTCAATTTATGGAATAATCAACACTCTCCTGCTCTGCTTGAAAATAAAACAAGCAGTTCTACAAACCTACCAATTTTGGCTTTTTCTTCCCCCTTTCTCCACTGCTTTGAAGGGTGGTTATTATATTCCGTTGATGCATTGTGAAAATTGCAACTCGATTTCACTTTTTTTTTGTGATACATCCTTGAGAGGGGAGGAGGAATGCAGAGCTCTTTGTAGATAATTGCAACTAATTTTGAAAGAAGTACATAATTATCTAAAAAAAAAGTTTCTGGTTGGAGTGAAACAGACTAAACAAAGTCTTCTACTACAATATGAAGAAATGGAGAATTATGTTGTGATAAAGATGGGGATGGCAGCTCCTCTGCTACCATGATACATTTATGCAAATAGATGCTGGCTGATCAGGATGAAAATTGTTAGCTGGTTGTTTCTGATTGGTACAGACTCAAAAGTTTTGATGGGCCTGATTCTGTGCTGTTGGCCACTCCCTCTCTGACAAAGGATCTGTGGGTAGAAATAATTTTGAATGTAACATTTTCTGTTATTTGCAATGTCAATGGAACTGCAAGGCAGTTAGATATTGTAACGGGTGTCAGAATGGTGTATGTTTTGAAACTCATCATAAGTCACAGAGAGATAGAGACAGTGTGTGTGTGTGTTGGCGTGGTGGTGGGGGGGACGACAATATTTGGTAATGTACCTACACATGAATCATTCTATGTCAAGCTTTGACAGAGAATGTGCATTTGGAATTCATAGTATTTGATTGCTGTGTCTACATACATGACAAAAGATTAATTCTGTCGCTCTGAATTCCTGAGAGCTGTAAAGTTTCCTTCAAGATAAATTTGTACTCTATTTATTTTTAATATGGTTGCCCAAAGTAATCATATCAGCTATTTGCCACCTTGATTGTAACATTATAAAGATTGGTGGACTTGTGGGTAGTGTAGAAGCTTGTCAAAGGATACAGCAGGATATGGCCTGAAGAAATATGGCAGATTAAGTTTAATCTGGCAAAGTGTAAGTTGCTGGACTTTGGGAGATCAAATTTTAAGTGAAGGTATACAGTAAATGGCTGGACTGTGAAAGTCACTGGTGTACAGAAGGATCTTGGGGTTCAAGTCTCTAGCTCCCTGAAAGTGGCCATGCAAGTAGATAGGGTGATATCAAGAAGAAGGTAGGAGAAAGTGAGGACTGCAGATGCTGGAGATCAGAGCGGAAAAATGTGTTGCTGGAAAAGCGCAGGTCAGGCAGCATCAAAGGAGCAGGAAAATCGACGTTTTGGACATAAACCCTTCTTCAGGAATGAGGAGGGTGTGCCAAGCAGGCTAAGATAAAAGGTAGAGAGGACGGACTTGGGGGAGGGGCGTTGAGAATGCCCGAAACATCGATTCTAGAGGAAGGTGTCTGGCATGCCTGCCTTATTGTTTGGGGCGTTGAGTATAAAGGTCAGGATGTCATATTGCAGCTTTATATGACTTTGGTTAGATCATACTTAGAGTATTGTGACAAAAGATTAATTCTGTCCTTCTCAGATACTGATAGCTGAAATGTTTCCTTCAATATCTGTACGCACTATGTACTTCATATATGGTTGTTCAAACTAACAGCATCGTCTCTTTGTTCACCTCTATTGTAACATGAAAAGTATCCTTACAAAAGTTTAGAATCCATGAGAACAGCCTCAAATCGGGTTCCTGTCGCATGAAACACTCTCTCTCACACACACACACACTCATGCAGACCGTCTCTCATCCACACACCTCCCCTCATACACACAAGCATACACCCCCCACACTCACACCCATACACACACCCAACCTCAAGCTGACACCATCACACTCATACACACACTTTATGCATAGGTTTAGGTTGAGAGGGGAAAGATATAAAAGAGACCTAAGGGGCAACCTTTTCACACAGAGGGTGGTATGTGTATGGAATGAGCTGTCAGAGGAAGTGATGGAGGTTAGTATAGTTGCAACATTTAAAAGGCATCTGGATGGGTAAATGAATACGAGGGATTTGGAGGGATATGGGCCAGTTGTTGGCAAGGTGGGACTATATTGGATTGGGATATCTGGTCAGATGGACGAGTTGGACCGAAGGGTCTGTTTCCGTGCTCTATGTCTCTACGACTCTCTGACCTGTACTGCCTTTCTGCTCTTTCTCTGCCTTTTGGTCACCCATTCCCTTTTGCATCCGTGAGATGTAGGCTTCATTGGCGTGCGCCAGTATTTGTTGCCTATCGCTAATTCCCCTGAACTGAGGGCAATTAAGAGTCAACCACATGGCTGTGCGTCTGAAGTCATCTGTAGGCCAGACTGAATAAAGATGGCAGATTTCTTCCCCTAAAGGGCATTCGTGAACCAAAAGGACTTTTACAGCCATTAGTAGTGTTTACGTGTTAGACATCAGACTGGCTTTTAATTCCAGATTTTTATTGAATTCAAATATAATCACGTGGCAGGGTGGGATTTGAATCCATCTGCCCAGAACAATAACCTGGGTTTCTAGATTGCCAGTCTAGTGACATCACGTCAAAACATCCCCACCCCCCCATTGAACTAGTCTGAGTGCTCTGGTGTAGGGAATGGTTGGTAAGATTGCTATTATTGTCCTTTGTGATCTCTTCACATGGACAGCCTGCAAGCCTTTGTCTGACCCTGTTGGGAATGCCCTATCTAGATATACAATGCAGACCGGATAGGGCCCAGCTGTGATGCCTTTCATAGTCGAGTAGGCGAGACTTGTACAGTAATCCCACCAAGCTCCGAGACTGGGCAGTGCTGCTTCCTGGGGAATTATGATTGCCGATTGCATAGGACAGCATAGAATTAAGTTGCACAAAAACGGATGAAGCATAAAATAACATGTTGTTAACGTATTCTGCATAACCAATGCCAGATGCACACATGAACTAGCACATCCTGGATGTTACGGTGACAGTGGATAGTTGACTGTATTTACACAGTTCAACATTCCTGCTGAATGCACCATTACAAACAATGATTTGAGTTCCAGTTTTGTACACGCAGCCAATCTAACAATCAGCTGAATTTCTGTAGTGTGTCACCCATAGTGTAGTGCCCCACCGTGCTCTTTCAGAAGTGCAATCAGATACAACTCAGCATGAAGGTGGAGAGGGTGGTATTTGCTTAGCTCACCAAAAGCTTGGAGTTTGGTTGGAATGAGTTATCTTGCGATAATCAGAGAGGTTTAAGGAGAGTTTTGCCGAACCTTGGGCTCAGACAGCTGTCGACACTGGGAGTGAAGCGGGCAACATTAGACAAGTTCATGAGGGGTGGAACTTGAGGGGCAGAGATACTTTGTCTAAAATAGGCATTTGGCCCCTTGAGTCTATACTTCCTAAGAAGCAGTCTCTATGTTGGAGAGGACAAGGAGGTGTTAGAGATCGGGTTCAGTCCTGTTTAGACCAGCTGTGAGTGGGAACGGGATGAACAGTGGATGTGGAATCGACTGTGGAACAGGACAATGATGTCTGTCTTCCCAGTGTCTAAAGAAGCAGAGATCTTAACAAAGATTCTGTGGGCACGATTCTTTGAGAGTCTGGTAACAGGATTCTGGGTAATCCAAAATGGAGGACGTGGATGCTCCTATCTTGAGGTATTTTCAGTGTTGGAGCTGATTTCCTCAAATTCTGGGCACAGTAATTACTGTTTTATAAGCTGTTGCCTTGCTTGAGACCTTTGGAGGAAAAAAATTCAAAGCAACGGCACTTAAAAAAGAGGGAGAGAGACAAAGGTAGTGACAACGTGAGAGGTGAATCAAAAGAAAAAAAGGTTACATAAATAGGAAGGATTTAGAGGGATATGGGCAAAATGCTGGCCAACAGACTCGATTTATTTAGGATATCTGATCGGCATGGATGAGTTGGAATGAAGGGTCTGTTTTTATGCTGTACATCTCTGTGATTCTATAACAACTTTATCCACCTTGGGTTGAAGTCGTGGGTAAAGGTGAAAGGGTTGGGTACTTAATTTCTCACTGGAAGGCGTATTTTTAGTGAGTGACAGTGGCAGTGCCATGTTGGATAATGGGCTACTTTGCAGGATAGTGACTCCGTGGAGAACTTTCAGACTTTGGGCACAGATTCCTGCAGCTGGTTTTTCACCACAATGCCAACCCTTGCTACATTTATCAAACAGCCCTTTATGGAAGGGTGTTCCCAAAGCTGGTTTGGGGAGCGCCATTTTAGGCCCAGCTGGGAGAACTGACACCGTGGACAGATTCCCCAGCTCTTCCAGTGAACATGAAGAATGGCGTGAGGACAGGGGACTCGTTGCTGTTGAGGGGTGGGTGCCACACGTAGACTTGGTGTGGGGGAAAATGTTGTTCACTCAAGGGATGAGGCAGCATTTGTTGCTCATCCCAGAGGGCAATTAAGAGTCATAGAGATGTACAGCGTGGAAACAGAGCCGACCAGATATCCCAACCCATTCTAGTCCCACCTATCAGCACCTGGCCTATATTCCTCCAAAACCATCTCACCCAACCCATACACCCATTCAGATGCCCTCCAAATGCTGCTATTGCACCAG